>NW_025334205.1:0-300000 GCF_014858855.1 Bufo gargarizans | reverse complement strand
TTTTTAGGTCAGATGCATCAAAACTGGTATAAAGGAAAAACTGGCTTAGGCTACTTTCACACTAGCGTTCGGCTGTCCGCTCATGAGCTCCATTTGAAGGGGCTCACGAGCGGACCCGAACGCTTCCGTCCAGCCCTGATGCAGTCTGAATGGATGCCAATCCGCTCAGACTGCATCAGTCTGGCGGCGTTCAGCCTCCGCTCCGCTAAGCAGGCGGACACCCGAACGCTGCTTGCAGCGTTCAGGCTGTCCGCCTGGCCGTGCGGATCCGTGCGGATCCGTCCAGACTTACAATGTAAGTCAATGGGGACGGATCCGTTTGAAGATGCCACAATATGGCTCAATCTTCAAGCGGATCCGTCCCCCATTGACTTTCAATGTAAAAGTCTGGACGGATCCGCTCAGGCTAATTTCACACTTAGCTTTTTTTTGCCAATTTAATGCAGACGGATCCGTTCTGAACGGAGCCTCCGTCTGCATTAATATGATCGGATCCGTTCAGAACGGATCCGATCGAACGCTAGTGTGAAAGTAGCCTTAGTTGCCCATAGCAATAAATTTGACTTCTCCTTTCATTATTTTACTTAAAATCAAAATTTAAATTTTATTTTCCTGTAACAAAGCAAGGGTTATCAACCAAAAACTCATTACCCCCATTCTGCAGTTTACAGAAACACCCCATATGTGGTCATAAACTTTGGTATGGGCACATGGCAGGGCACAGAAAGCAAAGAGCGCCATATGGATTTTGGACAGCAGATTTCACTGGGATAATTTTAAGTTGCCATGTCGCATTTGAAGACCCCCTGATGCACCCCTACAGTGGAAAACCACAAAAAGTTACCCCATTTTGTAAACTACAGGATAAGGTGACATATGATTTTTGATCGCTTAATATTACGCTTTTTGTGAGGCAACATAACCACAAAATGGCTGTTCTTGCACAGTTTTATTTTTAAAGAGTTCTCCTGCTGGGATAGATCAGATGTTGCTTTTATAAAACAGGTTAATACAGATGCAACGATACCTAATGAGTATTTTTTTTGGTTTGTTTCAGTTTTACATAATAAAGCATAAAAAATAAAATTAAATCTGTCTTCATTTTCTGAAAGCTACATTTCTTTTTCTGCCGATCGTCTTGTGTAGTGGCTCGTTTTTTGCAGAAAGCTGACATTTTTAGGTAAGTATGATTTTATTTTTTATATTCTTCAATACTACACTTTTTTGCCGCAAGGTGACGTAGTGATACCTAATAATATCTTTTTTTTTATTAATTGTACAGGATTTTATAAAGTGAAAGTTTTAGGTTTTTTTCTTTTTTACTTGAAACTTAGTGTTTTTAATAATAATAATAATAAAAAAAAAAATATATGTTATACTTTCTATTTTTGTCCCACTCTGGGACTTCAATTTTTCAGGGTTTGATCCCTGTTTCAATGCAGTGCAATACATGCTGTATTGTGCTGCATTGAACTGTCAGTGTATTACAGTATAAGATACTAACAGTTGCCTAGGGGGCTGGATGTCCTAGGCTTCCGTAGATGGCTGGCTCCGATGCCTGTGTAAGGCATCGGGGCTGCCATAGCAACCATCGCCCCCCTGTTACCGCAACAGGGCCAATGTGTCAGGGACGGAACCCCCTCCCTCTGTAAACCACACACACACCACGGTCAGTGCTGACTGCGGCATGTGAAGGGTTAACCCACCAGCATCAGCTTTTTAACCACTTCAACCCCGCTAGCTAAAACCCCCTTCATGACCAGGCCACTTTTTACACTTCTGCACTACACTACTTTCACCGTTTATCGCTCGGTCATGCAACTTACCACCCAAATGAATTTTACCTCCTTTTCTTCTCACTAATAAAGCTTTCATTTGGTCGTATTTCATTGCTGCTGACATTTTTACTTTTTTTGTTATTAATCGAAATTTAACGATTTTTTTCCAAAAAATGACATTTTTTCACTTTCAGCTGTAAAATTTTGCAAAAAAAAACGACATCCATATATAAATTTTTTGGTAAATTTATTGTTCTACATGTCTTTGAAAAAAAAAATGTTTGGGCAACAAAAAATGGTTTGGGTAAAAGTTATAGCGTTTACAAACTATGGTACAAAAATGTGAATTTCCGCTTTTTGAAGCAGCTCTGACTTTCTGAGCACCTGTCATGTTTCCTGAGGTTCTACAATGCCCAGACAGTAGAAAAAACCCACAAATGACCCCATTTCGGAAAGTAGACACCCTAAGGTATTCGCTGATGGGCATAGTGAGTTCATAGAACTTTTTATTTTTGTCACAAGTTAGCGGAAAATGATGATTTTAATTTAAAAAAATTTTTTTCTTACAAAGTCTCATATTCCACTAACTTGCGACAAAAAATTAAAAATTCTAGGAACTCGCCATGCCCCTCACGGAATACCTTGGGGTGTCTTCTTTCCAAAATGGGGTCACTTGTGGGGTAGTTATACTGCCCTGGCAATTTAGGGGCCCAAATGTGTGAGAAGTACTTTGCAATCAAAATGTGTAAAAAATGGCCTGCGAAATCCGAAAGGTGCACTTTGGAATATGTGCCCCTTTGCCCACCTTGGCTGCAAAAAAGTGTCACACATCTGGTATCGCCATACTCAGGAGAAGTTGGGGAATGTGTTTTGGGGTGTCATTTTACATATACCCATGCTGGGTGAGAGAAATATCTTGGCAAAAGACAACTTTTCCCATTTTCTTTATACAAAGTTGGCATTTGACCAAGATATTTTTCTCACCCAGCATGGGTATATGTAAAATGACACCCCAAAACACATTCCCCAACTTCTCCTGAGTACTGGCGATACCAGATGTGTGACACTTTTTTGCAGCCTAGATGCGCAAAGGTGCCCAAATTCCTTTTAGGAGGGCATTTTTAGACATTTGGATCCCAGACGTCTCACACTTTCGGGCCCCTAAAAAGCCAGGGCAGTATAAACACCTCACATGTGACCCCACTTTGGAAAGAAGACACCCCAAGGTATTCCGTGAGGGGCATGGCGAGTTCCTAGAAATTTGTTTTTTTTTGCATAAGTTAGCGGAAATTGATTTTTTTTTCTGTTTTTTTTCTCACAAAGTCTCATTTTCCGCTAACTTAGGACAAAAATTTCAATCTTTCATGGACTCAATATGCCCCTCACGGAATACCGTGGGGTGTCTTCTTTCCGAAATGGGGTCACATGTGGGGTATTTATACTGCCCTGGCTTTTTAGGGGCCCTAAAGCGTGAGAAGAAGTCTGGAATATAAATGTCTAAAAATGTTTACGCATTTGGATTCCGTGAGGGGTATGGTGAGTTCATGTGAGATTTTATTTTTTGACACAAGTTAGTGGAATATGAGACTTAGTAAGAAAAAAACAAAAAAAAAAAATATATATTTCCGCTAACTTGGGCCAAAAAAATGTCTGAATGGAGCCTTACAGGGGGGGTGATCAATGACAGGGGGGTGATCACCCATATAGACTCCCTGATCACCCCCCTGTCATTGATCACCCCCCCTGTCATTGATCACCCCCCCTGTCATTGATCACCCCCCCTGTAAGGCTCCATTCAGACGTCCGTATGATTTTTACGGATCCATGGATACATGGATCGGATCCGCAAAACACATGCGGACGTCTGAATGGAGCCTTACAGGGGGTGATCAGGGAGTGTATATGGGTGATCACACCTCTGTCATTGATCACCCCCCTGTAAGGCTCCATTCAGACGTCCGAATGATTTTTACGGATCCATGGATACATGGATCGGATCCGCAAAACACATGCGGACGTCTGAATGGAGCCTTACAGGGGGGTGATCAATGACAGGGGGGTGATCAATGACAGGGGGGTGATCAATGACAGGGGGGTGATCAGGGAATCTATATGGATGATCACCCGCCTGTCATTGATCACCCCCCTGTAAGGCTCCATTCAGACGTCCGTATGTGTTTTGCGGATCCGATCCATGTATCCGTGGATCCGTAAAAATCATACGGACGTCTGAACGGAGCCTGACAGGGGGGTGATCAATGACAGGGGGGTGATCAGGGAGTTTATATGGGGTGATCAGGGGTTCATAAGGGGTTAATAAGTGACGGGGGGGGGGGGGATGTAGTGTAGTGTGGTGTTTGGTGCGATTTTACTGAGCTACCTGTGTCCTCTGGTGGTCGATCCAAACAAAAGGGACCACCAGAGGACCAGGTAGCAGGTATATTAGACGCCGTTATCAAAACAGCGTCTAATATACCTTTAGGGGTTAAAAAAAATCACATCTCCAGCCTGCCAGCGAGCGATCGCCGCTGGCAGGCTGGAGATCCACTCGCTTACCTTCCGTTCCTGTGAGCGTGCGCGCGTTCACAGGAAATCTCGGGTATCGCGAGATGACGCGCCGATGCGTCCAGGAGGAGTAAATCAACCACCTCCCGGACGCATCGGTGCGTTAGGCGGTCGGGAGGTGGTTAAGCAATGCTGGCGGATTCTTCAGGGACTCTGCTGTCAGTAATGGACAGATCTGCACCTGTTCTTTGTTTTTACACACACCAGTTTTTTTGCTCACAATAACTGAACAAAAAACTGAAGTGTGAACTTGGCCTTAGGGCTCATGCAGATGACCCCATGTATTTTGCAGTCTGCAAAAAAATACGGATCTGACTTCCATATTTTTCAGAATGGAACAGCTGGCCCCTAATAGAACAGTACTATCCTCGTCTATAATGCAGACAATAATAGGACAAGTTCCATTTTTTGCAGAACGGACATACAGAAATGGAATGCACACAGAATAACTTCCTTTTTTTTTTTTTGTGGACCCATTAAAATGAATGGTTCCACATACAGTCTGCAAAAGAGAACGGAAACGGAAAGAAAATATGTTCGTGTGCATGGGCCCTTAGGGTACAAGGAGCTCACTGACAAATAAGGACATAGCAGAATCATACAAACATGCCTGGAACCCAGAGCATGGCATTCACAGACAGACCAGGACAGAAGACATTGCTGAATAACCGGCCTTATCACACAAGTCAGGGTAGAGTAACAAAGAAACAGATCAGGCGCACAAGCACCCTGCACTCACCATTCCTGGAGACAGACTGAACTCCCAGGGATATCATGGGCAGGTCTAAATAGCAGGGTGATTAAGGTACTTGACGACCTGATAATCAAACAAGCCCAGGAAAGCATTAACCCTAAATAGACACAGGGAACACAGAATTCAGAGGACAGTTCACACACTATAGAAGACGGCTGCCAGCATACACCACTCAAGAAACGTCAACTGCAGCCAGCCTACACGGCAACGAGTTTAGCAGTGCGGTTCACTGGTTAAAATGGTTCATTTTTATTGATGTCATTGTTACCAAATAATACTGTTACCTCCAATAATGTGTCTCCTCTCTTCTAGTCTCTTGTAGGAAGTGTCTCCTCAAGTAAATTACCCGCTTAAGGGTCCATTCACACGCCCGTAGTGTATTGCGTATCCGCAATACACCCGGCCGGCACCCCCCATAGAACTGCCTATTCTTGTCCACAATTGCGGACAAGAATAGGACATGTTCTATTTTTTTTCGGGGCCACGCTCCGGAAATGCGGAGAGCACATAGTGTGCTCTCCGCATCTCTTCCGGCCCCATAGAGAATGAATGGGTCTGCACCCGTTCCCGATATTGCGGAATGGATGCAGACCAATTTGCGGACGTGTGAATGGACGCTAAAGGGGTTGTCTCACTTCAGCAAATGGCACATAGGCTGGTGCTTCTTCCTATAGTTTGCAAGCATGGACACCACTGCTGGATTGCAGGGTGGTCGTAACCATGGAAACAAGAAGCGTATAATGTGATGAAAAAAATCAGCAAAGGAAACAATATGGATAATAACAATACTTTAGTAAGTGCCTTGTATTAACTTTCTCAAAAAAATGTGCCAACCATAGAGTCCCTATAACCTTTGGCAGTCAACGTGATTAATTAAAAAATAAACATTAACTTTGTAACTCATAAATATCTAGTTTCTGACGGTTTTATATGAGAAGTCAACCAGCAGCCACTCGTGTTAGATCCTCTATTAATAAAGATGATAACCGAAGAGCCCTTGTAACCTTGTGAGTGGTAGCTCCTACCAATTAGGTTGCTTGCATGACAGAAGTCCTGCGCTTCCCCAGAGCCATAACTTGAAGGTCTGAGGTCAAATACAATACAATATAAATTTGCAACAGGACCATTAACACCATAAGGACCCGCGCCGTACATGTGACGTCACTTAAGGGTCGTGGCTCCATGGCTGCTCTTACTGGCAGGCAGCCATGCCGGGTAAGGGCAGCATGGTGCTTCACCTTCCCCTGCAGCTCCAATCGCTGCGATTGGCCGGTCAATGAAGACCGCTACATCGCAGCGCAGAAAGCTGTCATAGGCATTGGGGGAGGTCAGGGGGAGGTGGCCGGTGCTGAACCGCTCAGCACATCTCCTCCGAGGTGAAGCAGGGGAACACCAGTGTTTGGGGTCCTCTGGCAGTGCTGCGATTGGCTGGAACAACGCTGTTAGCTGCACAGGAAAGGGCTGAACTCCCCCCCCCCCCCATGCAGCCATTCTAGCTGATGACTGCATGCAGAGAGGTTCTGTGCCTTTCTGTGCTGCTTGTGGCTTTCTGGGACTTATGGTGCACCACCACTGAGATTTTAACCCTTTCCTGCTCAATGAACAAAAAAGAAGAAAAGAAAAGAACAACATCTGGAATAGCTGCACTTATTTTTTTTCATTTGCAGCTGATCCAGATCCCTAAACCACCCTGTCCCTCTCACTGTAGTGAATTTTTATACTACAGTTTTTGCATGCAAGCATGATCTGTGTGTGTGCTGCATGCTGCATATATATACAGTTGCAAGAAAAAGTATGTGAACCCTTTGGAATTATATGGATTTCTGCACAAATTGGTCATAAAATGTGATCTGATCTTCATCCAAGTTCCAAACCTTAGAAAATTACAGTCTGCTTAAACTAATAACACACAAATAATTAAATGGGTATCATTGGGTGAGTTAATAGAGAGGTGGAATTTACAGAAACCGGCACAGTTCCAATATATACAGGTTCTCAGCTATTTAAAGAGCATTATAAGCGATTTATCCAAGGAGGGGCAGAGGAACAAATTTGATTCCTTTCTAGGGCATAAGTGTAGAATGTCTATTTCAGACATTTACATGATATTGAGGACAACCTGGGAAGATTAAGTTGGCGGTTAACTTGTTCAAAAAATAGGGAAAATCAACTAGGGGTGATGGATTTAGAGTCAATTGCACGGATGGGTATTCAGGCGCTCTATAAAGCAGTACCCAATGAACAGATGAGAGAAACTCATTTCAAGATTATTCATAGGGTAATTTATGGATTTAATCTACCACATTCCCTAGCCAAACCTGATAGGATAACTGCCTGTCCAAAGTGCAACACGCCAGGGACAGATCTGTTCCACGGTATTTGGACTTGCCCTAGTTTGACGAGTTTCTGGTCTCAAGTGCTTACAATTATGAGAAGGCTAGGCAGTAATCGCTCAGAAATGTCACCCCCTTTGGTTATATTCCAGGCTGAAGAAAAACAATCATCTGATGATGAAAGGGGTAGTGAGAGGATGGGCCTGAATACTCTTGAGCATAGGATAATGTTGGAGGCAAAGAGATGCATACTAACGCAGTGGCTATCGGCAGACATTCCTAGTGCGGAAATGTTGTTGAATCGAGTTAAACGCTTATTTCATCTCGAATGGCGTGAGGCTATCACTAGGAAAGAAATTTTGGGGAAGAAATTGTACAAAATATGGAGGAGTTTCATATTACAGTTTATTCCCAATTACAGGAGGATCTGAAGGACCAGTTGGGGGATTTGAAAGTTTGATAGGGTGACAGAAATGGTTGTAAAGCCAGAGGGATGTTCAAAGTAGCCGAAATGTTCAGAAAAGACAAAAAAGGGGATAAGGAGGGGGGTAGAGAAGAGAGGTATGGGGGAGGGGGGAAGAAATAGGGTAATGTTAAAACAAGTTCATATGTTTTTGATTTATGGAAACAAAGATTTATTTTCAGTCAGTGGTGCGGCAGGTATTTAATCTGTGGGAATCGCTGTCTACAAAATTAGCGTGCTAAGAGTTAGCTTTATTAAAGCAGAATATATTAGTTATCAGGGGGAGGTGGGAGGGAAAGGGAGAAAGAGATAAAGGGAAAAATGGGAAATGTTTTTGTTTGTTTGTCAGATTGCTATGATGTTTTTGTATTGCAATTAACTTAAGCCATCTGACACCGAATGGCCTTATGTACAGCACTCATGTAATTGTACTTTCCCAGAATAAAATTATATATAAAAAAAATAAAAAAATTAAATGTTACCATGTTTTATTGAACACACCATGTAAACATTCATAGTGCAGGTATGTGAACACCTAGACTAATGACATCTCCAAGAGCTAATTGGAGTGAGGTGTCAGCCAAGTGGAGTCCAATCAATGAGATGAGATTAGAGGTGGTTACAGCTGCCCTATAAAAAACACACACCAGTTCTGGGTTTGCTTTTCACAAGAAGCATTGATGTGAATGATGCTTCACACAAAAGAGCTCTCAGAAGACCTACGATTAAGAATTGTTGACTTCTATAAAGCTGGAAAGGGTTATAAAAGTATTTCCAAAAGCCTTGCTGTTCATCAGTCCACGGTAAGACAAATTGTCTATAAATGGAGAAAGTTCAGCACTGCTGCTACTCTCCCTTGGAGTGGTCGTCCTGTAAAGACGACCGCAAGAGCACAGCGCAGACTGCTCAATGAGGTGAAGAAGAATCCTAGAGTGTCAGCTAAAGACTTACAAAAGTCTCTGGCATATGCTAACATTCCTGTTAGCGAATCTACGATACTTAAAACACTAAACAAGAATGGATTTCATGGGAGGATACCACAGAAGAAGCCACTGCTGTCCCAAAAAAAAAACCATTGCTGCACATTTACAGTTTGCACAAGAGCACCTGGATGTTCCACAGCAGTGCTGGCAAAATATTCTGTGGATAGATAAAAACCAAAGTTGAGTTGTTTTGAAGAAACACACAACACTATGTGTGGAGAAAAAGAGGCACAGCACACCAACATAAAAAAATCATCCCAACTGTGAAGTATGGTGGTGGAGGCATCATGGTTTGGGGCTGCTTTGGTGCGTTGGGGCCAGGACGGATTGCTATCATTGAAGGAAAAATAAATTCCCAAGTTTATCAAGACATTTTGCAGGAGATTTTATGGCCATCTGTCCACCAGCTGAAGCTCAACAGAAGATGGGTGTTGCAGAAGGACAATGACCCAAAGCATAGAAGTAAATCAACAACAGAATGGCTTAAACAGAAGAAAATACGCCTTCTAGAGTGGCCCAGTCAGAGTCCTGACCTCAACCCGATTGAGATGCTGTGGCATGACCTCAAGAAACCGATTCACACCGGATATCCCAAGAATATTGCTGAACTGAAACAGTTCTGTAAAGAGGAATGGTCAAGAATTACTCCTGACAATTGTGCACGTCTGACCTGCAACTACAGGAAACGTTTGGTTGAAGTTATTGCTGCCAAAGGAGGTTCAACCAGTTATCATCAGATCACATTTTATGACCAATTTGTGCAGAAATCCATATCATTCCAAAGGGTTCACATACTTTTTCTTGCAACTATATATATATATATATATATATATATATATATATACACATATATACAGTACAGACCAAAAGTTTGGACACACCTTCTCATTCAAAGAGTTTTCTTTATTTTCATGACTATGAAAATTGTAGATTCACACTGAAGGCATCAAAACTATGAATTAACACATGTGGAACTATATAGATAACAAAAAAGTGTGAAACAACTGAAAATATGTCATATTCTAGGTTCTTCAAAGTAGCCACCTTTTGCTTTGATTACTGCTTTGCATTTAGGAAATTCCTACACTACAACGACAATGCACAGTGCCCACCCCAAAAGACCCAACATTTGACCGTCTGTTCAAGGTTAGGCCTGTCATTGCCTACTTTAACACCAGGTTTGCTGAGGTGTACACCCCAGATAAAAATGTCTGTGTGGATGAGTCACTATTACTCTACAAAGGGAGGATTAGATTCCGCCAGTACCTGCCTAGCAAACGGGAAAGCTATGGCATAAAGATTTACAAACTTTGTGAGGGTAGCTCCGGGTACACCCACAAGTTCCGCATTTATGAAGGGAAAGATTCCCGGATAGAACCTCCAGAATGCCCCTTCATCCTAGGAGTTAGTGGGAAGATTGTGTGGGACTTACTGCACCCACTGCTGGATAAGGGTTACCACTTCTATGTGGATAACTATTATACCAGCATATCCCTATTCATGTCCCTAAATGCCAGAGGTACTGTGGCTTGCGGCACAGTGTGCAAAAATCAGAGAGGCCTGCTTAGATCCCTGGTAGGGCAACCACTGAGAATGGGTGAAATTAGGGTTCTCCTCCGTGAGAACATGCTAGTGGTTAAGTACAAGGAAAAGAGGGACGTCCTTGTACTGACCAGCATTCACACTAACACCAGATCCCCTGCTCCTGTACGAGGTACCACTATCACTGTCCCCAAACCATACTGGGGAACACATACTGGGGTGCAATTTCTCCTTTAATCCCTTGTGGGGAAAAAATTGGTGTCTGCTAGGAATTATTTTTTTAACAAATGCATGCTTTGAAATCCTTTAACAAGTGTTTCTGCCTTATGTTAGACACCTGTTTGCTAAGAAGTACCCTTTCTACCACTTAAAATGTTTGTACTGGGGTTCTCTTTTCAAAATAGGGACACTTCTTGGGGTTTTTAATCTTTTAAATGGGACATGGCACCTAAAATCAATGTCTGCCAATTCAGGTCAGCAAAATCCATATTCTTTAGAGACCCGCTGTACGCATATATACATAATTTTTTAGCACACATGGGATGTTGCCGTATTCGGAGGGAAATGGGGAACAAAATGTGGGTTGCATTTTGTCCTGTTACTCCTTGTGAAAGTGAAAAATGTCAGTGTAAAGCAACTTTTTCTGGAAAAAATGTAAATTTTTCCTTTTCAAAGCCAAGTGTTTCCTAATTCTGTGAAACACCTGATTGGTCAAAGTGCTCACTACACACCTTGAAATATTCCTTGAGCGGTGTAGTTTCCAGAATAGGGTCACTTTTTGGGAGTTTCCACTGTAGGGTCACCTTAGGGTGTCTTCATATGCGACATAGCTCCCAATTACCATTCCAGCTAAATCCGCTCTCCAAAAGCCATATGGTGCTTCTTCCACTCTGAAGCCTGCTGTGCGCCCATACATCATTTTGAGCACACATGGGGTGTTGCCGTATTCGGGGAGAAATGGGGAACAAAATGTGCAGTGAATTTTGTCTTGTTATCCTTTTGGAAAATAAAAAATGTAGGTGTAAAGCAACTTTTTCTGGAAAAAAAAGCAATTTTTCATTTTCACTGCCAAGTGTTTCCTAATTCTGTGAAACGCCTGATGGGTCAAAGTGCTCATTACACACCTTGAAATATTCCTTGAGAGGTGTAGTTTCCAGAATGGGGTCACTTTTTGGGGGTTTCCACTGTATGGCCACCTCAGGGTGTCTTCATGTGCGACATAGCTCCCAATTACCATTCCAGCTAAATCCGCTCTCCAAAAGCCCCATGGTGCTCCTTCTGCAGTACGCAGCCCTGCAGGGTGAGCGAATGTGAGGTCACAGGGGTAGTTACTAAACCGAGGGTGTTCTTGGTACTCACAGTTTTTTATATACCCTGGGCAGGCGTACAGCAGTGATGGAGAGGCTGGCACATGGATCCTCTGGGGCACTCTCTATATATAGGGACCAGGCCGGGTGGTAGGTGAGGTGCCCTGGATCTGGATGTTGCAGGTTTAGCGTTTGTGACGCCAGTGCCGGTAACGGCGGCACACCAATTTGTTGTAGGAATAATTGAGGAACACAAGTTGCAGTGAACCAGAACTTCTTTTTACTGAACAGTTCAACTATATACAGTCTTTAGTTAGTTCCACATGTAAAAGGTTGGTAACAGGCAGGCTTCATATAAATGGCAGGCAAAGTCCTTGCAAGATACTCAGAGGGAATAACACTCACAGATCAGGCTGTATTTTCCTTAGGTCCTGTCTGGCTTTCTCCAAGGCCCATATGCCCTATAGCTGGTTTTATCCTTGGGTAGGGAAACTGTCACCACCAGACATCTGAGAAGCTCTGAGAGACGTCCTTCAGAACCTCCTCCTTGAGGTTCCTTTTGTTTTGCTTTCATTTTCTCATCTCGTTAGCCTCTCTCAGCTGTCATGTAGTTGCACTGATTGCATCCCTTTAAATCCCTCCCCATACTGCATCACTTTGCAGTTTATATTACTTCCTGGAGTGTGTGCATGCTGATCCTACTTCTGAGTCTTCTACAGATAAGTTTTGTTTGTTCATTTGTGTTTTCCTGTTTGCTGGATCCCAGGTGACCCTGACTCCCTCCGTATCAAGTGTAGGGAGCCGGTGGTCGTGTCCCCTCACTATTATAGGGTGTTCAGGTGTTATACAGTCGAGGTACGAGGATATGTGATCATCTACCATTGGGATTTTCGCATAGGCTGAGCAGTTAGGGAGAGAGCCAGGTCTGATGCAGGGCTCTCCCTTTTGTTCCTTAGTTTTGGATCCAGTCAGTCGGATCTTCATTTTGTGTCTTCTAGTTTCCTGTACACCTTCCGTGACAGAAACCTTCCTCTGGTATATATCCTCTTGCTGTAAAATAACCTTCTGCCCTTCAGCTCTCTACTTGGCTGTATAAAAGTGGCTCTGCATTGTACTTTTAAAGGTACTAGATATCTTCAGGAGGCAACTTCTTCCCCTGGATTAACTTCTGAACTTCTCTTGCTCAGAAACTTCAGGCAGGTTAGACTGAGCTACTTAGCCTCCTGGATTAGACTGAACTGACTCTTTCCTGTCTGGGCCTAACTATATATACTAGGGGGTTCCCTAGCTCCCTCTACTGCCTAGGAGGAGGAACTACATCCCTAACAGGCCTGGTACACAGGAGACAAACATGACAACACACACTATAATGCAATACAAAATACCAATCTCCCACAGGAGGTGGGGCAACATGACCCTTAGTAGTGCCCACCCTTACGTAGTAGGACACTACACATCCACTCTAAAGCCTTCTGTGCGCCCATATATCATTATTTTGAGCACACATGGGATGTTGCTGTATTCGGGGGGAAATGGGGCACAAAATGTGCAGTGCATTTTGTCCTGTTAGCCTTTAGGAAAGTGAAAAATGTGGGTGTGAAGCAACTTTTGAGTGAAAAAAAAGCTATTTTTCATTTTCACTGCTGTTTCCTAATTCTGTCAAACGCCTGATGGGTCAAAGTGCTCACTACACACCTTGAAATATTCCTTGAGGGGTGTAGTTTCCAAAATGGGGTCACTTTTTGGGGGTTTCCACTTTAGGGCCACCTCAGGGTGTCTTCATATGCGACATAGCTCCCAATTACATAGCATTAGTATATTTTTTATAGTGAGTATGGCACTATTGTATATATTTTGTTATTTGTGTTTGCAGAGTGTTGTTGCATTGTGTTTGTTTTTGATAGATCCTTG
The DNA here is from genome assembly GCF_014858855.1 of Bufo gargarizans. Taxonomy (NCBI): domain Eukaryota; kingdom Metazoa; phylum Chordata; class Amphibia; order Anura; family Bufonidae; genus Bufo; species Bufo gargarizans. The sequence continues at coordinate 286,364 of NW_025334205.1, read as the reverse complement.
TTCTTTAAATAAAACAGCTCACCACTCATTAGATTAGATTATCATCCCAATGATTAAAAAGGCCTGACTCTAATTTTACCTTCAAATTATCTGCTGATCCTAAAGATTCACATACTTTTGCCAGACAAATGTGGCTTGAATAAATGTTGTTTGTGTAAATATGTAAAATCTGGGAAGCAGATTGCTTCCACTGCCAATCATTTCAAACATATTACCACATTTATAAATTGCAATACAACGTATTTAATAAATGTAATAGAATGCAGCAAGTGTAATAAACAATGTATTGGCTGACTACATGTCACTTGAAGATTAGACTTGCAGAACACATTTACAGCATCACCAATCCAGAACAATGTAACCTTTCTTTTTTTTTTAAACTCGTTTTATTGAAGTATAAAGTTGCAATATTATCATACATGACAGTTTGACATGACCATAAAGTCAATATTGCGAGTATACAGAGTCAACATGCAAGTTGACAATAAACAAACAAAGGAAACAAACATTCCGTGGTACATAATCCCAAAAATAATTTCCCCTGGACGCAGCAGGGTTACGTGGCAGACACCATTCCCAATCCGAAAATGATTTCCCACCATTCCTGACAGGGACATCAACATATATGGCAATTGAGAACAAAGGAGAAAAAAGGTATATATACATAATAAAGCAAAAACAGAAAAGCCCAACATTTCCCAGCAAGGCCTGCATAGCTAAATTGAAATAAGAGGCTATCGAGAATTCAGCGTACTAGCGGACGCGCACCATTCCCCCCACACTTTCTCAAATTTCTGGGGGCATCCCCTATGAATGTATACCACTTTCTCCAGAGGAATAATCTGGTTCACCACCCGCTTCCAGTGGTTAACATTAGTCATCCTATCGGCCATCCACCTAAGAGCTATCGCCTTCCTAGCCAGAAATAGAGTTTCCTCCAGGAATATCCTATGGTGATGAGACCACATCTCCTCATCGATAACTCCCAACAGGCACACCTTGGGACATAGAGGAACAGTACCTGGCACTAAGTTAGACAATAAGGCCGTCACATCCCTCCAAAAGCATTGTATCGCTCTACATTCCCACATCATATGCCAGAAGTTAGCATTGGGCTGTTGACATCTTAAGCAATTGTCATTCTGCATCCTACCCATTCGGAATAGCCTGCTCGGTGTGAGGTAGCTCCTATGAAGTATATGTAACTGTATTATCTTATTGTTAACCGAGGGGGAAACTCTTGTGGGAGCTGCCAGCGCTTCGGCCCATTCAGTCTCAGAGAGGGACGGAATGCAAAGCCTCCATTTGTCCTCTACACCCAGGGGGGAGGCAATCATCTTCGTGGTTATGAGGTGTGTATAGATAGCCGATATGAGTCCTCTGGGACCTTGTGTGGATAGCACTCCAATCAGCGGGTAATTGGAAATCTTTCTAGATCCTCTTCCGAACTGTGCGGAGAGAGCGTGTCTAATCTGCAGAAACCTAAAAAACATGTGTCTCGGGACTCCATATTTATCCTGTATTTGAGTAAAGGATCTCAGGGATCCTCCCTCATACAAGTCTCCCAGGGCCAGTACCCCATGATCCCTCCACGTCGCAGCACCGTCATGACTACTCAAATGCGGAAACATAGGGTTTCCCCATAGGGGTATTGCGTCCGGTAGGTCAGAGTATACCTTCAATTTAGCTGCCTCCCATACCTGATGGGCCAACCTATGTAATAAGAGGGTTTTACCGTGGAAAAGGTTAATATCTTCCAGCACCGGCCATAAGGAATGTAGCTGGAGGAAGTCCTGCAAATAGAATTCCGCATTGGGGAGGGACTGCGAAGACCCCCAGGAGGTTAGATAACGTAGTTGACCCGCTAGGAAGTACATGAACAGGTCCGGGAGTGCCGCACCCCCCTGCAACTTGGGTCTCTGAAGAGTGCGCAGCGCCAGTTTCCTTCTAGCCCTACCCCAAATAAAAGCGGACATCATAGAGTGGAGGCGGTCAAAGAACCGTCTCGGGATAGTCGTATTAGCATGTTCCAGTACATATAAGGCTTTGGGTAGAAGGACCATCTTTATGAGGTTCAGACGTCCCATCAGGGAAATAGGGAGCGACCGCCACGCTGCAAATTTCTTCGTGAAAAACAAAGTTAAGGGCTCTATGTTCAAAGCGTAAGCTGAGGGGGGATCCCTAGTTATTATAATACCTAAGTACTTAAACCTATCCACAACAGGCAGATTGTGATATGTCACGGGCCATCCCTCAGGCTGAAGGGGCATCAGGGCCGACTTGGTCCAATTAATATGCAATCCAGAGAACCGGCCAAAAGTTTCAATTAACTCAATCGCCCTGGGTAACGACTGCTCCGCCTTATCCATGAAAAGGATCAGGTCGTCAGCGTATAACCCGACTCTGTCCTCTCTATCCCCCAAGGATATTCCTCTGTAGACTCCATCCTGCCTCAGTCGAATGTAACCTTTCTGGTGCAGCATCGCACTTTGTAATGCAGATAGTGCCCTTCCAGGGGGCGCTAGCAGGGGCGCACTGCCAGTTAGGCAAAGTGAGGCGATGGCCCCAGGCTGCGCATCCCTGGTGACAAGTGGGGGGCGGTGGCAGGGCACAGGGAGATGAGCGCTTCCATTGTGGAAGCGCTCATCTCCATAGTCATCTGTATTGCCGTCCTCAGGACAGGGCGGGAAGGGGAGGGAGAGGCGTCTCATTTCCCCGCTCCTCTGATAGGCTGCAGGCACTAGGCCTGCAGCCTATTAGAGGCCGGTGCAGGTGGCGCAATGACGTAATCGCGCCGACTGAGCCGTAGAGAGCGGGACACAGGCCAGAAGAGGCCTGCATCGCATCACTGACAGCCTGATGGAGGTAAGTATAGGTGTTTATTTTTTTATATGGTACTACTTACTAGCACACTATTGGGGGGCATCTATGGGGGCACTTATTACCGGCATATGATTGGGGGGCATCCATGGGTGCACTTGTAATTAGCACATGATTAGGTGGCATCTATGGAGGTACTTGTTACTGGCACATGATTTGGGGGCATCTATGGGGGCACTTGTCACTGGCACATTATTGGGGGGCATCTAAGGGGGCACATCTTACTGGCACTTTATTGGGGGGCATTGTGGGACATCTATGGGGGCACTTCTTACTGGCACATTATTGGTTGGCACTACAGGGGGCATCTACTGAGGCCTCAAAGAAGGGGTATTTTATATGGGGGAAAGGGGGAGAGGAACACTATGTGGGGCTTGTATAGGGGAATTTTATACTGGGGCACATTATGGTGTGTACTATGGGACAGGGGAGATAGGAGTACTATGGGCTCATCTATAGGGGGCACTAAGAAGGGGTATTTTATACTTGCAAGTTATGGGGGACACTGAGGGCATCTACTGGGGCACTATATATGGGGCATTTTATACTGGTACATTATGGGGGCACTAGGAAGAAGGGTGGAGAGGAGCACTCTGGGGGCGATTACTGGGAGCACTATATAGGGGTATTTTATACTGGCACATTATGGGGGCACTATGGGGACATTAGCTCAACTGGGGGTATTAAAAGGGGGTATTTTTTGCACTCACTGGCACATTATAAGGAGAATTATTACTACTGGGGGCATTATTATGGGCTTTATTACTACTGTGGGTCTATGGGGAACATGATTACTAGTATGGGCACTATGGGAGCATTATTACTTCTTGGGCACACTGGGGACATGTTGGGGGCACTGTAGAAGCACTAATACTACCATGTGTGCTCTAGCAGAGAATTATTCCTATTGGTGGGACTCTTGGGAGCACTATTACTGTGGGGGCCCCTTGGCACAGTATCAGCTTACCTCAATTATTTTTGGGGGACATTATGTTTACACTATTAGTGTCAGGGGCACTATTTGCTGGGCGCAGTTATTTTAGGGCACTGTGTGCCAATAATTATTGAAGGGCACTATCTGCATGGTACTACTATTATCAGGGGGTTTATATGTTTCTGCAGTATAGTATTGGGGAGCACAGCAGCACAGTATTGGGGGTGGTAGGAGCATTTGTCCAGAAGATGGGGGGATGATGGAAACGTAGTAAACTGCAGAGACGAGAAATGGCTGAAAAATGGTGGTCTGGTCTGAAGGTCTGAAAGGAGAAGATGAGGAAAAAGAACATCTACATCAAAGAGACGTCACTGGATGTAAGAGATATGTGGCGCTGTATTACCCTGTACGTAGGGGGTGGATGGAGGGGTTAGTAGTACAGTACTATCTGCACATTGTAAAAATAAAAAAGTTAATTGTCACGGACGGTGTACAGGAAACAAGATAATGCAAAATGCATATATGACTCAGTGGATCCAAAGCTAAGGAACCAAAAGGGAGACCCCTGCACAAGACCTAGCACTTTCCCTGGCTGCTCAGCCTATGCAAAGATCCCAAAGGTGGATGGTTGCATATCCACGTACCTCGACTATATAACCCCTGAACGCTCTACAATAGTGAGGGGACACGACCACCGGCTCCCTACACCAGACACGGAGGGAGTCAGGGTCACCTGGGATCCAGCAAACAGAAAATAACTGATAAATGTACAGCACTTACCTCATCAGGTAAACCAGAAGACCCCTCTCCCGAGAAAGTCCCAAACTGCGGATGAAACCCATATGCACCAAAAAATGGTGACTTATCAGAGGACTCCTGACGACGGTTATTTAAAGCAAACTCAGCAAGGGACAAAAAAGAACACCAATCCTCCTGATTCTCCGCCACAAAACAGCGCAGATATGTCTCCAGATTCTGATTGACGCGCTCCGTCTGGCCATTCGACTGCGGGTGGAAAGCAGAAGAGAATGACAACCGAACCCCCAAGCGAGAACAGAAAGCCCTCCAGAATCTGGAAACAAACTGCGTGCCCCTATCAGAGACTATGTCTGAAAGAATACCGTGCAATTTGACAATGTGATCAATAAATGCCTGCGCCAGCGTCTTAGCATTGGGCAAACCAGGAAAAGGGATGAAATGCACCATTTTGCTAAAACGGTCCACCACCACCAGAATCACAGTCTTCCCCGAGGAACGAGGCAGGTCCGTTATGAAGTCCATGAACAGATGTGTCCAAGGACGGGAAGGAATGGGTAAGGGAAGGAGAGGACCTGACGGCCGTGAATGAGGGACTTTGGCACGAGCGCAAGTCTCGCAGGCTGCCACAAAACCCTTAACCGACTTACGAAGCGCAGGCCACCAGAATCTCCGAGCGATGAGATCCAGTGTGGCTCTTGCCCCCGGGTGCCCAGCAAGGACCGTATCATGGTGTTCCTTAAAAATCTTGTGTCTTAAAGCGAGAGGCACAAACAACCTCCCAGGAGGACAAAGATCAGGAGCCTCTGACTGGGCTGCCTGCACCTCTGCCTCCAATTCAGAAAAAAGAGCAGAGACCACCACATCTTCGGCCAAAATGGGACGCGGGTCTTCAAAATTCCCGCCCCCCGGAAAACAACGTGACAGGGCATCTGCCTTCACATTCTTAACCCCAGGGCGGAACGTGACAACAAAATTAAATCTTGAAAAGAACAAAGACCATCTGGCCTGTCTCGAGTTCAGACGCTTGGCTGACTCCAAGTAGGCCAGATTTTTATGGTCAGTAAACACGGTAATAGGGTGTCTGGCTCCCTCTAGCCAATGGCGCCATTCCTCAAAAGCCAACTTGATGGCCAACAATTCCCTATCTCCCACATCGTAATTTCTCTCTGCGGAGGAGAGTTTTTTCGAGAAAAAGGCACACGGTCGCCATTTGGCAGGAGAGGAACCCTGAGACAAGACCGCACCCACACCCACCTCAGAAGCATCAACCTCAACTATGATGGGTAAAGAAATATCAGGTTGCACCAAGATGGGAGCGGAAGCAAAACTCTCCTTGATATTAGAAAAAGCCTTACGCGCCTCTACCGACCAAGAAGAAAAATCTACCCCCTTTCTGGTCATATCAGTGAGTGGTTTAACAATAGAGGAATAATTCAAAATAAACTTCCTGTAATAATTGGCAAAGCCCAAAAAACGCATCAGCGCCTTCTGATTCTCAGGAAGCTCCCACTCAAGCACAGCGCGGACCTTCTCGGGGTCCATGCGAAACCAGAAGCGGAGAGAAGAAACCCCAGAAATTGAATTTCTGGAACCGCAAACACACATTTTTCCAGTTTCGCATATAATTTATTCTCCCGCAGGATGAGCAAGACCTGACGTAAATGTTCCTTATGAGTTTTGAAATCAGGAGAAAAAATCTAAATGTCATCCAAATACACTAATACAAATTTTCCCATCAAATGATAAAAAATGCTGTTCACAAAATGCTGAAAAACGGCTGGGGCATTCATCAAACCAAAAGGCATAACCAAATTTTTAAAATGGCCCTCAGGGGTATTGAAGGCCGTCTTCCATTCGTCTCCTTCTCTTACCCTGACCAGGTTGTATGCCCCTCTTAGATCTAATTTGGAAAAGACTTTAGCCCCAATAACCTGGTTAAACAGGTCCGGGATCAGAGGAAGCGGATAAGGGTCACGAATAGTGATACTGTTCAGCTCCCTGAAATCCAGACAAGGTCTTAAAGAACCATCTTTTTTCTTAACAATGAAAAAACCAGCGGCAACAGGTGACTTCGAGGGTCGTATGTGTCCTTTTCTCAGACTCTCAGAGATATAAGCACGCATAGTGATCCTTTCAGGTTGGGAAAGATTGTATAAACGAGATTTAGGCAGCTTGGCGCCTGGGATGAGATTAATAGGGCAATAGTACTCCCTGTGCGGGGGCAAATCCTGAACTCCACTCTCAGAGAAGACATCCGAAAATTCAGAGAGAAAAGATGGTACAGTCTTAGTAGCAACCTCAGAAACAGATGTCGTGAGGCAATTCTCTCTGCAAAAGTCACTCCAACCATTTATTTGCCTCGCTTGCCAATCAATGGTGGGGTTATGTTTAGTGAGCCAGGGTAGCCCCAACACTAGAGGAGTAGGCAAACCGCTAAGGACGAAACATGACACATCCTCAACATGAGCATCACTCACAATTAAACGGATATTGTGAACTATGCCCTTTAATGATTTCTGAGAAAGTGGAGCGGAATCAATAGCAAAAACAGGAATATCCTTTCCCAAAGTGCACACCTGGAAACCATGAGTTATTGCAAATTGATTATCAATGAGATTGACCGCTGCTCCACTATCCACAAAAATCTCACAAAAAATGCTCTTGCTCTCTAGTGCCACCCTAGCAGGCAGGACAAAACGGGAACTACAAGCAAACGGAAAACCTTCAATTTCCGCCTCAACCCTGCCAGTAGTAACGGACGGAACATTTTTAAAAGATTTTTTCCTCTTTGTTTCTTTATTACTCCCAGAGAACTGCCTGAATCTCCTAGAGGGACAAACATTTGCCAAATGATTTATACCTCCACAACAAAAACAAACCCTCCCATGCGGGCTGAATCTTCTATTGTCAGAAGCAATCAACCCCAGCTGCATGGGCTCCTGCTCAGAAGGGGCTGACAGCGACTGAGACCCCTGCGCACAGAATGGGACCGCTGCACTGTCCTGGGACTGAGTATGACAGGAAGGAGAGATCTCTCCTCTCTCTCTAAGACGCCTGTCAATACGAACGGCCTGAGACATAGCAGAGTCCAAGGAAATAGGCCTTTCATGAAAGGCAAATGCATCTTTCAATCCCTCTGAAAGACCATGGCAAAATTGACTTCGGAGTGCAGCATCATTCCAACCAGTATCAGCTGCCCATCTCCGAAATTCTGAGCAGTATATCTCTGCGGATTGTTTACCCTGGCATAATAGACGTAGTCTAGACTCAGCCAGAGCAACACGATCCGGATCATCATATATCTGACCCAGGGCTAAAAAGAATTCATCCACTGAACGGAGAGGCCGTGCCCCCTCCGGCAGCGAAAAGGCCCAGGACTGAGCGTTATCCCTGAGTAGCGATATAATGATCCCCACCCTCCGTTCCTCATCACCAGAGGAATGGGGAAGAAGGCGAAAATGGAGTTTGCAAGCCTCTCTAAAACGCACAAAATTCTCACTACCCCCGGAAAACGTATCCGGGAGCGAGATCTTAGGCTCAGAACAAACTCCATGAACGCCAGTTGAACCGGTCACTTGAAGCTGAGAAAAAGTCCTGCGGAGATCAGCTACCTCCAATGAAAGACCCTGAAGGCGTTCAGCCAAAAGGGAAACCGGATCCATGCTTGAGACGGTATTGGCGGCTTATAATGTCACGGACGGTGTACAGGAAACAAGATAATGCAAAATGCATATATGACTCAGTGGATCCAAAGCTAAGGAACCAAAAGGGAGACCCCTGCACAAGACCTAGCACTTTCCCTGGCTGCTCAGCCTATGCAAAGATCCCAGTGGTGGATGGTTGCATATCCACGTACCTCGACTATATAACCCCTGAACACCCTACAATAGTGAGGGGACACGACCACCGGCTCCCTACACCAGACACGGAGGGAGTCAGGGTCACCTGGGATCCAGCAAACAGAAAATAACAGATAAATGTACAGCACTTAACTTTGTAGCAGACTGGGAAACAGGATCAGCATGCACACACACTCCAGGAAGTAGTATAAGCTGCCCAGTAAAGCATTATGGGGAGGAATTTAAAGGGAAGCAATCAGTCCAACTACATGACAGCTGAGAGAGGCTAACGAGATGAGGAACTGAATACCACAACAAAGAAAACTCAAGGAGGAGGTTCTGAAAGGCCTCTGTCAGAGCTTCTCAGCTGTCTGGTTGTGACAGTAATATGCAAACTACTATATTTGTGTCAGAAGTTGTGCTTCTTTAATTTTTAGAATAATGATACACCCATTTTATTTGATACTTTTGTGCTGATTCTTTTCCCCCCTCTATATTAAGGGACACTATAGTCACCAGAACCACAACAGCTAAACGTAGTAGTTCTGGTGTCTATAGCAAAAAAAGGCAGTATTTACATTAATGCCAAGGAACACCTCTAGTGGCCACTCCTCATTATTAAAGTTTACTACTCTACGAGGTGTGTGAATTTTTTTTTATGTGTGTGTGTTGTGGTGGAGGGCGCGATTGCATGCTAGGGTGTGGGAAGGCAGGATCCAGGGGGCCCAAGTAAATTCTTGCCCAGGGTCCAATCAATATTAAAGATGGCCTGTGTATAACAGGGTAATCTATGGCATTTTCCCTTAGTTCTACCACACAGTACTAATGCCCACATTGTGCCCTCACAGTAGTTATGCCCACATTCTGTGCCCTTACAGTAGTAATACATACCTCCGTTTTGCGGACAAGATTAGGCATTTCTATAATGGGCCGTCTGTTCCGTTCCGCAAATTGCGGAAAACACACGTGCGGCATCCGTGTTTTTTAGATCCGCAATTTGCGGACTGCAAAACACGGCACATTCATGTTCAAGAGGCCTAATACTGAAAATCTATATCTCAGATCAAAAAGAGGGACATTTATGGAGCAAAGAGGGACACTGGCAAGGTCTGGTAATATCCACATTGTGTCCCCTCACAGTAGTAATATCCATATTGTGCCTCCTTTACAGCAGAAATGCCCACATTGTGCCCCCTCACTGTAGTTTGGTCCACCTTTTTGTCCCTTCACAGTAGTTTTGCCCACCTTTGTGCCCCTTCACAAAGATGCTCTACTGTAGATGCTGTACCGTAATAACATGCTTTTTTGTATTTTCAGTGATTTGCCAAAGTTATGAAGAGCATCGGCCTCTACAAAATTTCAGCGCATCCAGCTCCAGTTCTAAATGTAAGCCAGATTACTTGCTGGCTTACATTTAGACCATTTCTACACCTAAAACAGGTGTGGAACATGATGAATGAGACAGGTCTCTTCACCGCCCATGCCATGCCCACTTTTTTTTTATTTGTAAAATTCTTTATTATTTTCCTTCAACAGGACATACAATACATCCAGAGCGTACATCTCTGAACATACAAAACAACAAAAACAAAGTAAGGCACTGCAAGTGCCAAAGACAGTACAATCACAAACTTAGGGCAATATGTTCTCCTTAGCACAGAGCGATCATAATACACAATCAATGTATAGTAGCATACACAAGCAATACATTTGCATAACATCATGGGGAGCTGGCCAGTCTGCACAGCAGACGTCCAAGTGTCCCTTTCAATTGACCCACCAGGTACCATTCCGTGAGTGTGAACGGCTTCATGATCAGCTGTATCTCCGCACTTGACATACAATGCTCAATAAACGGTTTCCATTTTTGAAACAACCCTTTCGCCTGTCGTTCCTTCGCCACCAGAGAATTTAATCTTTCTATATGAAAAACATGTTTCAGCTTCTCTATTATAGCCTGTAACCCTGGGGTATCATCTTGAAGCCATTGTTGCAGGAGACCACGCTTCACAATCATACATATAGTATGGAACAAGCGGGGTACCCCACCCTGTCCTACCTCTCCCTCCTCGTAGTGGAATAAATACAATTTAGCTGACAACGGAAAATCCCTTCCCCTGATCCCCCGAACCAAAGTTCCCACTTCCTCCCATAACCTTTTACTTTTTGGGCAGGTCCAGATCCCATGAAATAAATCGGGGAACCCTAACCCACACTTCGGGCAACACGTAATCCTGTCTGGTTTAGCTGGATGAGGGGGAATATTAAAACCATAGATAGCTCTATGCATGAGCCGAACCTGAGTGTCCCTCCAGGACTCATTAACTATATGCCTCCTAACTACCTCCCACCCTTTCACTATCTTAGGTTCAATGTCACCATCATCCAGTTGCTCCGCCCATTTTTCAAAACATTTATTCCCATCCCTAGCCCCATCTTCCTTCCTCATATCCGCGTAGATCGTAGAAATCGAGACCCTCCCACCCCCCAAGTCCAGAATCTTATTCAGGATATTTCTATGTATCTCCTTCTGCACCAACACCAGCTGGTTCACCACCGCCTCCTTCACTTGAGACCACTGAATAGTCTGAAATGACGACAAAGAAAACCTTGCAATCACTTCTTCTCCAGTCAACCACCTAGGCTCCGAATCATGCAGTAAATGTTTCACACACAAAAATCCCTTTCCTCCTCCACTCCTCAAACAACTTGTTCCTAATACCCTGGGGGAATTCAGGATTGTTCCACAATGGAAGGTGCTTGGAGATTCTGTACGACAACCAGTACTTTTTCCTAAGAATCCGCCATGCAGCTATCGTGTCCTTAAACAATAAAGACTGTTTAATCCATATAGGAATCACTTGCAACCGCGAATGCAGCAACGCCACCGGAGACCAGGGAGCACAGAATTCCTTTTCCAACATAAAAGCTGAATAAAAGCTAGAGCCATTGATCCAGTCACAAACATGCCTTGCCATGCACGCCAGATTGTAATTCCTAATGTCAGGAAATGCAATCCCTCCCTGTTCGATTCCCTTCACCAGGGAACGCATTAATATCCTAGGCCTCTTGCCATTCCACAAAAAGAGTTTGAACGCTTTGACAAGTTTGGAGACATCTTTATGCTTTAACAGAATGGGGATAGTTTGCATAGGGTAGAGTAATTTGGAAACTGACATCATCTTAATAAGATGATTACGCCCCAGCAACGACAGCGGCAGATCATGCCATCTACGCAATTCTTGAACCACAGTCTATATATAGACTCGGGAGTGATCCCCACTTTAATCCCCAAGTAAGTTATGTAAGACCGAGCAATTGGTATGCCCCCAGGTCATCTCCCAACACCCTCTGCCCCCCTCCCTTTAAAAATAGAATCTCACTTTTTGATTTATTTATCTTCAACCCAGAGAGAAGACCGAACTCCTCTAGCGCCTCCATAATCCTCCCAATATCCCTTTTAGGGTTAGACAAGAAAAGCAAAATATCATCAGCAAACAAGGCCGAACGTAGCTGCTTCTTACCCACCCCTAAACCCTCAAATAATTCTTCCGAGTCCAGCCATCTAGACAATGGCTCTATAGCCAAGTCAAACAGGAGAGGAGACAAGGGGCAACCCTGCCTAGTTCCCCTTTGCAACAAGAACGAATCAGATATACACACCCCTGTGCAGACCCTCGCCTTCGGGCCCAAATATAACCCATCTAAGAGCGTGCGAAACAACCCTTTAATGCCCGCCGAATCCAAGCAAGACCCAGCCATTTCCAATTAAAGCTATCAAAAGCCTTTTCTGTATCTAAAGTGAGAATGGCTGGGTCCTGTCCCCGGCATTTCGCCTTATCCGGCTACAGAGAGGGCTAATAACACTTTCCTCAAATTGGTGACAGCCGCCTTACCTTTAATAAAACCCACCTGTGCAGGGGAGATCAAAGAGGGAAGAACCACAGCCAACCTATTAGCAAGCAATTTTGATATGATCTTAAGGTCATGGTTAATTAGGGATATCGGCCTATAAGACGCCAAATCCTCCGGATCTTTCCCAGCTTTATGAAGTAACGTTATGTGAGCCGTATTCATACGCTCCGGCAACCGAGTCCCCCCCACTATGGAAGAATACAAGGACGTCAAATAAGGCACCACCTGAGCATCTAATGCTTTGTAAAAGTCTGCCGTATACCCATCCGGGCCTGGGGCTTTACCAGAAGGAAATGATTTTACAATTGCCTGAACCTCCGCTGCTGTCAATGGGGCGTTCAAAGTATCCAACTGTTCCACTGACAGAGCTGGCAAGGAGATACGCTCCAAGAAAGCCCTCCCCTCCTCCACCCTATCCCCAGCATTTTGGTAAAATGTCTCCATATAGCGTTCGAACAACTTATTGATCTGTTGTGGTCTGTGCTCCCTGGTCCCATCCCCTCTCCTCACCACCTGGATGTGATTCAAAGGACGCCTACCTTTGGCCAAAGAAGCTAGCAGCTTCCCAGACTTGTTACCAAATCTGTGCAACCGGGCCTCTAGTTGAGATCTCTTTGAAATCTCTATTTTCTCTGCCCATTCATCAAAGTCTCTCTTAGCCGAGATCCAGCGTTCTTTAGCGATCTGGGTCTGGGCCAAGAGAAAGTTACTATAGGCTTCCCTCAAAGATGCACTAGCCTTTTCATACTGGTTTCTGGCTATTTTCTTAATAGAGGACACATACGCCATCAACCTACCCCTCAGTACAGCTTTGGCCGTTTCCCAGAATAATATCGGATCATTCACATGCTGCCTATTGTCATCAACAAATTCCATCCACCACCCTTTTAAGAGTTTCACAAACTCGTCATCTTTCACCAAATAATTAGGAAACCTCCATATATACTCACCACCCCCATTATATACTTCCCTGATATCCATTAGGAGAGGTGAATGATCCGATATTACCATATCCCCTATAACAATATTGGTCACTCTAGGCACAATCGCTTCTGATACAAACAAGTAATCGATTCTGGACCAACTCTTGTGCACATGGGAAAAGTGAGTAAACTCCCGACCTTGAGGATTGGAGACCCTCCACATATCCCTGAGAGACAACGACTCGGCAAAGTCCCCCAGAGAATGATGACGACACATATCACTAGCAGTCCTCCTATCCTCAAACTGATTCATTACGGCATTGAAGTCCCCCCCTAACACTCTTGCACCATGCGTATCCTGCAACATTCTGGCACATAATGAATCAAAGAAGGCTTTCTGACCCGTATTGGGTGCATAAATATTGTAAAGGCTAAAGTCCCCAAACGGGCCAGAAATATGCAAATGTATCACCCTGCCTGCGTCATCCGCTGTTGCAGAGTGAACAGTATGTGACAAGTGACGATCCTATTAAGACTAAGACGCCTGCTTTTCTGTCTACCGCCGCAGAGCCATATACCTCCCCCACCCACAACTTCTTCATCCTATGGAAGTCCGCCGTCGACAGGTGGGTCTCCTGCAACAAAGCAATATCCGCCTTTAATCTGCGCAAATGCCTAAGAACTTTCATGCGCTTATTAGGAGATTTCAACCCCTTTACATTCCACGAGATTATTCTCATAAACGGAATAGTTGCGTAAGACCCACCTGTAGACAGAGAACCCCTCCCCACCTCTCCATCACGGTTTGAGTAGCATCCATTGAAGCACTGCCTCCCAGCCCGACAGCACTCCATACATCATCATACATTGATTGCACACACATTGCCCCAGAACAGAGAAAAATAAGCCACATAGGAACCTTGGCTAAGTAATGCAAGTAAAACTAAACAAAGTAGAACCGCATACAATAGACACCACAATCAGTGTAAGAACTTCCTTTTTTCTAGCATTAGACGCTCACCACCACCGCCTGTTAGCCGATACCGTCCAGAGTCCCCCAGCATATTGAAAGTCCCTGTAAGTATTCTTATCACGACAGAAAGAAAAAGGAATCTCCCTCCCCCCTTCCCCAAAGCCATGGAGAAAAGACCCAATGTCCGAAACATAACCTGACGCTGGTATCACAGTCCTCCCGTCTGCCGTGCGAACTTCGCACCCGAAGATTTTGGAAACTTGTTCATCCTCTGTGGAAGAGACGAGGAGACTTGATGCACCCAGTGCCATCCATTACCTCCCTGCCGCAGGGAAGCGTCTTGGCGGTCCTCCACAACATCGACAGCTCCCGGTCTACGATCCACTTGATTCCGCATGAACTCCTCCGCCTCCATCGGATCCGTAAATTGTTTAGAGCCACCATCCGACATCTGTATCCGCAAGGTAGCAGGATACGCTAACTGAAATCTGGTACCGTTCTTATGAAGGCTAGAACAAACAGGCCCAAAAGCCCTCCGTTTCCGCGCCACTTCTGCAGAGTAATCGGCAAAAAGCAGGACTTTAGACCCTTTCAGTATTAAGGCTCCCTACTCGCTCGGTAAGCCCGCAGAATGTCCTCCTTATTGGAATAGTCCAGATATTTGCAAATCGCCTGCCTTGGCCTCTGGTCAGCTTTGGTGTTAGCAGATGAAACTGGATCTCTCCAGGGTCCCACTCTGTGGGCCCTCTCCACCTTCCTTCTGCCGCCCTGGAGCCCCAAGGCCTGCGGCAGTTCAATTTCAAAGACTCGGCGAAGTTCTGCCACCGGCACCGATTCAGGCACCCCGACCAAGCGCAGATTGCTTGCTTCTGGACCTATTTTCAAGGTCCTCAACGGCGGTCATTCAATTTCTCTGCCAGCTGATATAGATCCCGCATCCTCTGTGCGGTGTCTGTCGCCTCCTCCTCCATGCAAGCCACCCGTTGTTCCACCTCGGACACCCTGTGATCCTGTAAGTCCACCTCCTCCTTTAGTTTTTTAAGCACAGCTTGCAGGGTGGTGGATAGAGAAGCAATAATATCGGGGGCCAGTTGTTTCGCCACCTCAATGGCCAAAGTCTTAACATCAATCGCCTTACCGGAGGTCTCAAACAGATCCAGCTGCATGTTAACGATCTGGGCGTCTTGTTCTTTAGGTGACGCAGGCTTCGGCGAGGGGGGAGGAAACGGCGCCATCTTGGGACAGGTCCCGTCCGCGTTGTCAGTGCCGGCTGCCGCCTGGGGAGTAGATTTCTGTCCACTTCTTAACAGGTAGCGCTCCATACACCCTCCAGGGCTCCACTTCAATAGCAGCGACCCTCTAACGACTCCCAATGTCGCGATGTTAGCAGATATACTCGGCGGTGGAGCGGAGCAGCAGTCTCCAGCATGCTAGCGCCGAAACCGGAAGCCATGCCCACTTTTTTAGACCTGGTGCGAGAAAAGTCACAGATTACAGTGCAAATAACCTTTGCTCCACAATCTACGCCAGACATAAACCTAATATAGGTGTATTTCTGGATACTAAATGACCCCCTCATGATATCCCTTTGGGTCAGGTAGAAGTACTCCATTTTCTTTTTTTTGCAGAGGGCGTGATGACGTAGGCTGCAGACGTCGCTCCTCCCTCCTAGCGTTCTACCCCGCTGTATCTTGCCGGCTTGAGCTCTGCTACCTGAACGGGGCGCTACGCTGACGCCCGGACCCGCTCTACTCTGCCGACCTCTGAATCTCCTTGCCCCGACGGATGGCTGCTTCTTCGCTGCCCAGCTTGCAGTCAAACCTAACACCCTCTCCTGATGCTCCGTACCTTGCCGCGTCCTTCCGACTCTTTACTTGGATCATCAGTGCCTGACGGGACCGGGCCACAGGTTTGAAGCATTGAGCAAATGTTGCCTGATATTAATCGCCCTCCCCAAGTTTAATCCATCTCTCTCCGGATTCTGTGCAATTATTACCTAGTTTTTCCTGCTCTATGTACTTGTCCTCCCTGCCTCCCAGTGACTAACATTCGTGTTTTAACAATATGCCCTCCCACCAGCCTCTCTGAATATAATACTTTGACTTCGCTGGTTGCTGTGGGTGTATGGCTATGCCTTGTTTCTGTTTGTTTCTCCCACTACAATAAGACGGCTGGGAAGTGAATGCTAATTGGGACTTAATACAGGGGGAGACACATCCGAACAGCATTAAGTAATAATTCAAAGTAAGAAGTAAACTCAGAGAAGAAGAATGGAGGAGAAAGAGAGAGGGGAAAAGAAACACAGGGGGATGAAAAAGAGGGGGGAGGACCCAATATGGCTCCCAAAACAAAATATGCAATGAGCGGAATATTCATCTTCCAAAACAGGGCAAAAACCGCTGGAATCGGCCAAAATAGAACACTTTTTGAAGTCCCCAAATGTAATTACTAGAGCAGGACAAAAAGGAGTAGATGAAATAAATATAAAAAATTGCGGATTGGGCAACGAAGGAATAATTGCTTGCACTAGAGAGGAGGGAGAGGAGAGAGAGGAAGTAAGTGATCTGATAAAGGAATGACCGTCTTCATTAAAGGAAATATTGACGGAGATTAAAAAAAATGGGGAACTGATTCAAGATAACTCAATCAAGCTCGGACTAATCCAGTCTGATGTGGCCCTGATAAGGGATGAAGTTACAAAGATAAGAGACAGAGTGACAACTATAGAAAATACTGTGGGAGTACTGGAGAGTGAGGTTAAAATGTTTAAATCTGAAATCCCCATGATGAGAATGGAGGCCAATGACTTAAAAAAAAAAAAGGTTGTGGAATTGGAAGATAGATCAAGAAGATCAAATTTGAGAATTATTGGTCTGCCAGAGGGCATGAAGGGAGACAACCCCGCCAATATGATAAAGGGCTTAATACTGGAGAAGTTGGGAAGAGAGCATTTCTCTTAACTATTTTATGTGGAAACATCTCATCGAGTCCCAGAGTGTAAACCAATCCCTGGAAGGCAACCACGGATACTCCTGGCTAAGGTATTACTTTCAAGAGATCGGGACATGATACTGAGGAAGGCTAGGGAGTGTCCCCCTGTGTTATATAACCTAAATAGATTGTCATTTTTTCCTGATTTCTCTAGATATTCAAGATAAAAGATGGAGTTATACGGAAGTAAAAAAACGCCTCCAGAAAAAAGACATAAAGTACTAATTTGTTTATCCGGCAAAATTGTGTATAATTTTTAATATTGATACAATTTTTGATACACCGGACCTTGTGGTAGACTGGGTTGACCTGAATAATATATGAGTAGTTATTGCGGGGAGGACTGCTGGGGGGGGGGCTTAGTTTAGAGATCGGCTTCAGGATTGTGGCGGTTTGGGGTTGCGATACGTCTCCTGTTGGGGGTAAGGTGGCAGGAAACATGGTTAATCTTATGATGGGGGAATTTTGGGCTTGAATAATGTCAGTTAGAATAAATTAGGACATGAATGTCCAGGGATTGGGTGACAGACTAAAAGGACAGGCGGTCACTGGCCTGGTTCCGAGACACCTACCCGCGATTGTTAGTTTGGCGGAGACACATGTTACCCAGGGCATGATTCCTCACCTTGGTGGGAGATGGGCCACACAGGCTTACCACTCTACTTATACTAATTACTCTAGAGGAGTAACAGTATTAATTGACAAGCAGATTGATTTTGTATGTCTGGCCTCCTCTATTGATAAACAGTGGAGATATGTTTTCCTTTATGTAAAGCTTGCTGGGAGGTTCTGCATTTTGGCCTTTGTATATATTCCTCCTCCTTTCTCTCTTCATATACTTAATTGCTTACTAACATTTATGGATAAATGGCCTGAATGTCCTTCCATAGTAAGTGGGGACTGTGTCATTAATCCAAAGATGGACAGGATATCCCTGGGACTATTAATACTTCTGTTCAGGGATCACCACTGACACGTTTTTGTCAGGAATCAGGATTTGAGCATGTATGGGGATTCTTGGCAAAGGGAAAAAGAGCCTATTCCTGTGTAAGCAAATCTGGA
Source organism: Bufo gargarizans (assembly GCF_014858855.1). Taxonomy (NCBI): domain Eukaryota; kingdom Metazoa; phylum Chordata; class Amphibia; order Anura; family Bufonidae; genus Bufo; species Bufo gargarizans. The sequence goes on along the minus strand of NW_025334205.1, from coordinate 268,088 downwards.
AACTCGATGTCCAGGATAGATTTGGCCCTAATAAATAAAAAATATTTGAACCATATTAAATGGCTGAAATATGAGGCAGGGTCATTATCAGACCACGTACCTTTGTGGGTGGAGTTATCTATGGCTGAAAATAACCTTAAAGGGTTTCTACCATCAGAATTTCTGTTATGTAGCTGACTGACATTAACGATGTGCTTATGTCAGCACTACATAACGGTGTGTTTTTTACATTTGTCCCTGCAGCCGTTCTGCTAAAATACACACTTTTACAATATGCTAATAAGCCACTATGTGGGCGTAGATTCAGCACCTAGAGGCTTTAAAAACTAACCATGTATCCCGTCCAGGTCCTCCGTTCTGCCCACCCCGCTTCTCTTGATTGATATCCAAGTTCCATGCATCGTTGAGGAAATCCCACGCCTGCGCCGCTCACTTCTGTATTTGGCGCAGGCGCAGTGAGTGAAGGCCGCACTCCTGGTGCCGCCTTCCTCACTGTGACGTAGTCGGCGCAGGCGCAGTAAGGAAGCCGGCACCGGGAGCGCGGCCTTCACTCACTGCGCCTGCGCAGAATACAGAAGTGAACGGCACAGGCGCAGGATTTTCTCAACGATGCATGGAACTTTGACATCAATCAAGAGGAGCGGGGCGGGCAGAACGGAGGACCTGAGCGGGATACATGGTTAGTTTATCTCTCCTCTCAATACTGATGTCAAGCTTCTTTCAAGGATTCTTGCCACACGGCTTTCTAAGGTTATCTTGTCAATTATACATCCTGATCAAAATGGTTTTATTCCCAATAAGGGTACTAATTATAATTTTCACAGTCTCTTTGCTACAGTACAGTCTCCCAGAGGGGTCTCCAGGTCCATCCTTTCTCTAGATGCCTCCAAGGCCTTTGACTGGAGATTCCTTTGGAGAGTGCTACATAAGATGGGGTTTGGCACCAGATTTATTAAAATGATTAAGCTTCTATATAGATTCCCTAGTGCGAGACTAAATATAAACAGTTTTATTACAAGAAGTATTTTGTTAGAAAGAGGTACCCGTCAGGGATGTCCTCTTTCTCCACTTTTATTTGATATTTATATTGAGCCTCTTGAAGCTAGGATCAGACAAATTCTCAGATGGAAGGCTTGGGGTATTAGGAGTTGAAGATCGAATCTCCTTATATACCGATGATATTTTATTTTATATACAACATACCAATATTATAGTTCCAAAAATTATTCAAATGGTTAACTCTTTTGGGGACTTGATATAAATTGGTCTAAAACTTAAAACTGGTCTTATGCCTCTAGATCAGGCATGCTCAACCTGCGGCCCTCCAGCTGTTGTAAAGCTACAACTCCCACCATGCCCTTCTGTAGGCTGTCTTGGAATGATGGGAGTTGTAGTTTTACAACAGCTGGAGGGCCGCAGGTTGAGCATGCCTGCTCTAGATAGACTCGGACTTCCCCAAGAAGGACCCCTGAATACTCTCATGATCTCCGATTCATTTAAGTATCTAGGCATAGTAATATCTCCTAGGACTCAAGATTTTGTACAGCTTAATCTTATGCCACTGATAAATAAATTGAGGTCCAAAATAACGATATGGCTCCGGCTTCCATTATCGAGAGCCGATAGAATATCCCTAGTCAAGATGGTGTTTCTGCCCCAATTTTGTTATACTCTTAGGAACTCCCTAATGTGGATTGAGGATAAGTTCTTTAAATTAATCAAGATAATTATTAACGACTTAGGGCTCTTTCACACCTGCGTTCTTTTCTTCCGGCATAGAGTTCCGTCGTCGGGGCTCTATGCCGGAAGAATACTGATCAGGATTATCCTAATGCATTCTGAATGGACAGTCCGTCCTTCAGGATGCATCAGGATGTCTTCCGTTCCAGAACGGAACGTTTTTTGGCCGCAGCAAATAGCGCAGCATGCTGCGCTTTTTGCTCCCGCCAAAAATCCGGAACACTTGCCGCAAGGCCGGATCCGGAATGAATGCCCATTGAAAGGCATTGATCCGGATCCGGCCTTAAGCTAAACGTCGTTTCGGCGCATTGCCGGATGCGACGTTTAGCTTTTTCTCAATGGTTACCATGGCTGCCGGGACGCTAAAGTCCTGGCAGCCATGGTAAAGTGTAGTGGGGAGCAGCATACTTACCATCCGTGCGGCTCCCGGGGCGCTCCAGAGTGACGTCAGGGCGCCCCAAGCGCATGGATGACGTGATCGCATGGATCACATGATCCATGCACATGGGGCGCTCTGACGTCACTCTGGAGCGCCCCGGGAGCCGCACGGACTGTAGGTATACTGCTCCCCCGCTCCCCACTACTACTATGGCAACCAGGACTTTAATAGCGTCCTGGGTGCCATAGTAACACTGAAAGCATTTTGAAGGCGGATCCGTCTTCAAATGCTTTCAGTACACTTGCGTTTTTCCGGATCCGGCGTGTAATTCCGCCAAGTGGAGTACACGCCGGATCCGGACAATGCAAGTGTGAAAGAGGCTTTAGGCTGCATGTCTTAGAGGTAGAGCACCGCACACCGTAGTTGCCAGTGCCAGCAAGGACTTCTCAGTCGTAGCAAGTAAAATAGAAAATTGCGGCACACGGCTCTTCATTTGCAATTTAAGGCATTTTATTCATATCGTATCACATAGAATTCATGATCCAGTAGTATCTCTGAAGCGCAATTGATTCTGGGTATTAGATTATGTGACCGGACGTTTCGGCCTGTCAAAGCTTTCGTCGGCGGTCTATTATCTATGGTAAAACAATATAAATGCTATGAGACACTAGAAATATACACATTCAGGAGGACAAAAACAGAAAAAGGGGAAAAAAACAAGTGCATGATCACATAGGTCAAATAAACTAAACGTATAAATATATATACATATATACATGTACGGTATAGGCAGGAGTACATGTGGTAACCAGTACTCGAATCAAATACATTGCAGAGTTAACCGAATGGGGAGAAAATGTATTAACTTGTCATAATAGGTCTGGAGGCAAAAACACATTATTTGTACAAGAGGTATAGAATTTGGAGTATTGGATGTACACAGTGGTATTCCCAATGAAGGTCCACTGGGAAAATATAATGTGGATGAAGTGGGTGATTTAAAAGGGAATCCAGGGGTCCCAGGTTTGTGGCCATTTCTAATATAGCTGATGGCTGTAAATGGTAGGGGGTCCCAGGGTCACATGCTCCTGGCCGTTTGTGCATTATACGATGGTCATTATTGGTACATATATTAAGTATGAATATCCGGGGGTCCCGCAGTCTAACATACATGGCCGTACATACTGGCTAGTAAAGGTATATATACTAAGTATAAATAGTGGGGGGTCCCGGGGTCTCCTGTTAGCTGTCTTAAATAAGTAGTTACCTTTCTGTGGCTTCAATGCAGTCTTTGCGCTGGATCACAGTGTCTGTGTCCGTATGCGCGCCTTATTTCAAGTATATGGGCTCCCCGAAGTGGCAATCACGTGACCAGACGTCATGTGACGCGGGCGGCGCAAGCATGCGTTCCACCTATGCGTCTCATGGCTCCTGATCCAGCGATCGGCAACTGCAAGTCCCCATAGGCGGAAATAGACGCAGTATGCCTTAAATTAGATATTATTGGGTGATTCTATATGGGGGATAAAGGTGTCCTGAAACTATGTATTTGTATACTAACGAAAGTAACAGCAATAGGAGTGGCATGGATCTGTCAAAAAGTATTGGGTGTATATATATGACCCAAATCTGGGCTAATTGTCAACTGTATATATAAAATATATATCAAATAGGTGTGTGTGTACCATTCTGTACATATAGAATAATCTAATAAGGTACTATGATTACCCTGGAAGAATGGAAAAGGTGGGAAAAGGACAGGCAGGAGCATTGGGAAAAGGAAAAGCAGGGGGTTAGAGCGGTGGAGGGGGAGAAGGGGAAAAAATGGGGGGGGGGGGGGGAAGGGAAAGTATTTCTCACCCTCACTAGATGTAATAAACGTATCATGAGCCTGGAAAAGAGATAAAGAGCGAGTTAGTATCTTAATATCATAAACCCAATTTATGCATTTATAAAGAAGTCACATTCACAATGAAGTCCCTTTGGTGACAAAGTACCAAGCTTGTAAATTCAGTGGGCTTCCCTTTGCTTTAGGAATAAGGTCCGATTACTGCCACGTCTGGGTGGATCAGTCTGTTCCAGAATTTGAAATCGCAATTGCGAAATCTGATGTTTCTTTTCCATAAAGTGGTGTGATTGGTAGCATCACATGTCCGAGTCTGATTGTGGATTTGTGCTAACTTATGTGGTCACGGACATGTTGTGTGGTCTCACCTACATATGCAAGACCACATGGGCATTTCAGCAGGTATACAACGAAACTAGAATCACACATAAAGAATCCTTTGATAGGGTATGGTCGTCCGGTTCGCGGGTGAGTGACATATTCCCCCCTAATCACATTGTGCACAATGAAGGCAGGCAGATGTTCCTTGTCTTTAGCTTTTGAGGAACATTTGTTTCAGCAATCTGGTGAAACTACCTATATCCGCTTTAATGAGTTTATCCCTAATTTTCTGGGGCCTTTTGTAACATGTGAGTGGTGGCTGACGGAACTCTTCTATGTCAGGGTATGCTTTTGTGAGGATTGGCCAATTCTTTCTCAGTGCCTGATGGATCTTGGGTGTGAGGGGATGATAAGTGGTGACACATGCCACTCGTTGGACTTGCTGTCATCAAGTTGTTTCTTGTAGAATCAAGGAGAGATTTTGGGTACCCTCTGGTTTGGAACCTTTGTGTCATCTAGTCTGTTTTTGTGTCATTATCAGATACAATGCGGTCTACCCGCATGTACTGTGATTTAGGAAGGGAATTTTTGGTGGCTCTGGGGTGACAGCTATTATATTGGAGAAGACTGTCTAATGTGATGTTGCCTACATGGTCAACCTTGACCACCGTGTCCAGGAAACTGATTTCCTCTTGGTTCGTGGGCATGGTGAAGCCTAGTTCAGGAAATACCTGATTAAGGTCCTGGACAAAATCATCTATGGTAGATATTGGACATGCAAAAGATATCATCTATGAAGTGGAGCCAAATGGCAGAAAACTGTTGGAACAAAGGGTGTGTATACACATGGTCCTCTTTGAATGACATCATGTAGGCATTTGCATATGGAGGGGTCACATTCGACCCCTTCGCTGTGCCCCTTCTCTGGCCGTAGAAAGTGTCCCCGAACATGAAGAAATTCTCAGTCAGTATGATTTTTAATAATTCTTGACAAAATTCTTGTTGTTGGTCCTGTAATCCCGATTATGTGAGTAAAAGTCTAGTTGTTGCTTGTATCCCTTTGTTGTGTTCAATGGATGTAAACAGGATGTTGACATCTAGTGTCAGTAGTACACAGTATGGTATATTGTCAAGTCTCTGGAGTTTAGAAATGAAATCAGACGTGTCGAGGAGAAAGGATCTAGATGTTTTGATAAGTGGAGTAAGAACTTTTTCCATGTAGACTGCAAGTGGAGAGAGGATGGAATCAGTGGAAGCCACTATAGGGTTGTAACGGATCACCTGGCACCCCGACTGAGTGCCTCCGTTGCTAGATGCTCCTAGTGCTTTCCGAGGACTCCAAGCACTCCACTTGACACCGTACGCACTGCAGACCCCACGAACCGCCGTAGCTTGGTTGGGGTCTCACCGTCCTCCACCCCCCCTGGACCTACGACAAGGCTCCAGTGGGTGAACCTCTCCTACAGCCAGAGAGCAGGAACAGCTCTTACAAGAGCTAGTAGTTATGCCAGGGGAGTATAGCAAATCTTCAGCGTATAGCAATCCCCCAGTTTTGATCAGTTATCCAAACACCAGTCTCAACATGACGAAGGATAAAACAGGAACACTTTATTGAGGGCTACCCGCCCGTATTTATGCAGGTCCCCATTTGGTGGACACGCCCCCAGGGGACCAGAATGGAGACTGCGACACACCGAACAGATACAACACATCCCCACAATGCATCATGGTTCCCCCTCTCTGCCCCAGAGACAACCGAGGAATAATCCAATTATCTCTCAGGACAAAGGGGAGATCGCCAATACACATGTGGGGACAACAGGACAGAAATCACCATTTAAACACACAATGTCACACCCTCCCAGCAACCACAGACATTTAACATATTCCCAGATAGCTCCAGTCTGAGTGCATATCATTAGGTGAATGGCACTCAGACCACACAAATACAATTAAACTAGCCATCTGGGTACCCTCACATAACAAAATACAATTCCAAAGACAGATTTAAGCTGTGCGGCCGGCCTGTCTTCTTTAAAGTTAGTATGGGCCATAATCCTGAGGCAGGAGGCTGGCAACCAGCCCCTTCCAAAACACCGTGGCGAGGTTGGTTTCGTCACAAGGGTGTCCTGGAGGGTCATTAAGGTCCTTGTGAATCTTAGGTAGTGTATAAAATACTGGGATGATGGGGTCCTGTTTTGTAAGGAATGTAGCTGTTTTAGAGTCAATTATGCCAAGATTGGTGTATGTTTTAAGGGTATTTGATATCAGTCCCTGGATGTGTCTGGTCGGGTCACGGCTCAGGATTTCATATGTCGTGTTATCGCTAAGTTGTCACTCAATCTTCTCCTTTAGATACTTTATTCTATCCATTACTACCAGGGCCCCACCTTTATCGGCGGGTTTAATAACGATATCCCTATGTGTCTGTAGGACGTTTAGGGCCATTCTTTCTTCTGATGTTAAATTATTGGCATGTTTGACTTAGCCTAAGACATTCTCATTTAGGATTTCTTGTACCATGTTTTGGGAAAAGGAGATGAAAGTTTCCACTGGCTGATTGTTCCGGGGGGGGGCATGAATGAACTTTTATTCCTAAGGCCTAGTGTTGATATAGATAAAGTGTTAGAAGATTCCGTGCTGGACGTAGGCTTTAGGTCTGTCTCGTTGAAGTGAACTTTCAACCTTAGGGTGCGGTAAAATCTTTGGAGTTCCTGTTGTAATGTAAATGTGTTGAGTTTTGGTCGATTGACAGGAGTGCACCCGCCTAATGGCTGTTAAAAACGGATAAACAGGCCATTTAGGGGTTAAAAAAACGCACCTCATCCACTTGCTTGCAGTGCGGCAGTCTCTTTGCTGTTCATTCAGCAGGATCTGCCAAAGGACATTGCGATCAGCGTGGTGACATAACCACGTGGGAGCGCGCAGTGACGTCATCGCACACCTTCGGCAGGTACCGTTCTGTGAAGAGAGAAGAGACTGCTGCAGTGCCAGCAAGTGGATAAGGTGAGGGTTTGTTTTGTTTTTTTGGGCTGCGGGACACTATGGGGGCATTATATAAATCATGGGGGACATTATAAAGCTGGGGGCCGGGGGCCCTAAAAAAAAAAAAATCCTGCACTATGGGGGACATTATTTAAAGAGGACCTTTCACTGATTATGACACTGTGAACTAAGAATACAGAGATGGAGAGCGGCGCCCGGGGATCTCACTGCACTTACTATTATCCCTGGGCGCCGCTCCGTTCTCCCACTATGCCCTCCGGTATCTCCGGCCACTAAGTTATGGTAGGCAGAGATTTCAGTCACTAAGTTATGGTAGGTGGAGTCTGCCCTTGTTCTGCTCTAGCACTGGCCAATCGCAGCGCAGAGCTCACAGCCTGGGAGGTTATTTTCTCCCAGGCTGTGAGCTCTGCAATGCAATTGGCCAGCGCTACAGAAGAACATGGGCAGACTCCGCCTACCATAACTTTGTGACCTGAGATACCGGAGGGCATAGCAGGAGAACGGAGCGGCGCCCAGGGATAATAGTAAGTGCAGTGAGATCCCCGGGCGCTGCTCTCCATGTCTGTATTCTTAGTTCACAGTGTCATAATCGGTGAAAGGTCCTCTTTAACCGCCTCCGGACCGCCTAACGCAGATCCGCGGTCCGGAGGCGGCAGCTCTGTGCAGAGTGACGCATCGGCGCGTCATCTCGCGAGAGCCGAGACTTCCTGTGAACGCACGCACACAGGCGCACGCGTTCACAGGAACGGAAGGTAAGAGACAGGATCTCCAGCCTGCCAGCGGCGATCGTTCGCTGGCAGGCTGGAGATGCAATTTTTTTAACCCCTAACAGGTATATTAGACGCTGTTTTGATAACAACGTCTAATATACCTGCTACCTGGTCTTCTGGTGGTCCCTTTTGTTTGGATCGACCACCAGAGGACACAGGTAGCTGTGTAAAGTACCACAAAACACTACACTACACCCCCCCTGTCACTTATTAACCCCTTATGAACCCCTGATCACCCATGATCACCCCATATAGACTCCCTGATCACCCCCCTGTCATTGATCACCCCCCTGTAAGGCTCCATTTAGACATTTTTTTTGGCACAAGTTAGCGGAAATAGATATTTTATTTTAATTTTATTTTTTCGGGCCCCTAAAATGCCAGGGCAGTATAAATACCCCACATGTGACCCATTTTGGAAAGAAGACACCCCAAGGCATTCGCTGAGGGGCATATTGAGTCCATGAAAGATTTAAATTTTTGTCCAGAGTTAGCGGAAAGGGAGACTTTGTAGGAAAATACAAACAAAAATCAATTTCCGCTAACTTGTGCCAACAAAAAAAAAAAAATTCTATGAACTCGCCATGCCCCTCATTGAATACCATGGGGTGTCTTCTTTCCAAAATGGGGTCACATGTGGGGTATTTATACTGCCCTGGCATTTTAGGGGCCCGAAAGCGTGAGAAGAAGTCTGGGATCCAAATGTCTAAAAAATTCTAGGAACTCGCCATGCCCCTCACTGAATACCTTGGGGTGTCTTCTTTCCAAAATGGGGTCACTTGTGTGGTAGTTATACTGCCCTGGCAATTTAGGGGCCCTAATGTGTGCGAAGCAGTTTGAAATCAAAATCTGTAAAAAATGGCCGGTGAAATCCTAAAGGTGCTCTTTGGAATGTGTGCCCCTTTGCCCACCTAGGCGGCAAAAAAGTGTCACACATCTGGTATTGCCGTACTCAGGAGAAGTTGAGCAATGTGTTTTGGGGTGTCATTTTACATATACCCATGCTGGGTGAGATAAATATCTTGGTCAAATGCCAACTTTGTATAAAAAAATGAATATTTATCTCACCCAGCATGGGTATATGTAAAATGACACCCCAAAGTACGGTGATACCAGATGTGTGACACTTTTTTGCAGCCTAGGTGGGCAAAGGGGCACACATTCCAAAGAGCACCTTTCGGATTTCACCGGTCATTTTTTACAGATTTTGATTTCAAACTACTTCTCACGCATCTGGGCCCCTAAAATGCCAGGGCAGTATAACTACCCCACAAGTGACCCCATTTTGGAAAGAAGACACCCCAAGGTATTTCATGATGGGCATAGTGAGTTCATGGGAGTTTTTATTTTTTGTCACAAGTTAGTGGAATATGAGACTTTGTAAGAAAAAAAAAGAAAAAAGAAAAAATCATCATTTTCCGCTAACTTGTGACAAAAAATTAAAAGTTCTATGAACTCACTATGCCCATCAGTGAATACCTTAGGGTGTCTACTTTCCGAAATGGGGTAATTTGTGGGCTGTTTGTACTGTCTGGGCATTGTAGAACCTCAGGAAACATGACAGGTGCTCAGAAAGTCAGAGCTGCTTCAAAAAGCGGAAATTCACATTTTTGTACCATAGTTTGTAAATGCTATAACTTTTACCCAAACAATTTTTTTTTACCCAAACATTTTTTTTTTTATCAAAGACATGTAGAACAATAAATTTAGCGAAAAATTTATATATGGATGTCGTTTTTTTTTTTGCAAAATTTTACAACTGAAAGTGAAAAATGTCATTTTTTTGCAAACAAATCGTTACATTTCGATTAATAACAAAAAAAAGCAAAAATGTCAGCAGCAATGAAATACCACCAAATGAAAGCTCTATTAGGAGGTAAAAAAGGAGGTAAAATTCATTTGGGTGGTAAGTTGCATGACCAATCAATAAACGGTGAAGGTAGTGTAGTGCAGAAGTGTAAAAAGTGGCCTGGTCATTAAAGGGCTTCTGTCACCCCACTAAACCTTATTTTTTTTTTTTGCTTACTTATAATCCCTACACTGCGATTTATGGCTAGATGATCAAATTAATCATTTTGGTCCTGTAGATTTAGTTTAAAACAAGCTTTTAAAATATGCTAATTACCTTGCTACCAGCAAGTAGGGCGGCTACTTGCTGGTAGCAGCCGCATCCTCCAATCGTAAAGACGCCCCCTCCGCATTGTGATTGACAGGGCCAGGGAACGGGATCGTTCTCTGCTGGCCCTGCCTGTTTGCATTTAAAATCTTGCGCCTGCGCCGCGGCCGTACCTGTATTCAATTGCCACAGGCGCACTGAGAGGCGGCCGCTCTATCCTCAATGCGCCTGCGCGATGACGTCACATCTACACCCGGCGCAGGCGCATTGAGGATGGAGCGGCTGCCTCTCAGTGCGCCTGCGCCAATCAAAGACAGGTACGGCCGCGGCGCAGGCGCAAAATTTTAAATGCAAACAGGCAGGGCCAGCAGAGAACAATCCCGTTCCCTGGCCCTGTCAATCACAATGCGGAGGGGGCGTCTTTACAATCGGAGGATGCGGCTGCTACCAGCAAGAACCCGCCCTACTTGCTGGTAGCAAGGTAATTAGCATATTTTAAAAGCTTGTTTTAAACTAAATCTACAGGACCAAAATTATTAATTTGATCATGTAGCCATAAATCGCAGTGTAGGGATTATAAGTAAGCAAAAAAAAAAAAAAAGGTTTAGTGGGGTGACAGAAGCCCTTTAAGGGGGTTTCAGCTAGGGGGTTGAAGTGGTTAAGATGGGGAGGTTCAAAAAATTATATACACAGTGGGGACATTTATTTAGCTGGGCGCCTACATGGGGGCATTATTAAAGCTGGGGACACTATAAAAAAATTATAAACACCGTAGGGGACATTATTTTTGTTAGGGGCACTATGGAGGACATTATGGGCACCATGGGGGTCATGATTATAGTTGGGCACCAAAAAGGAGGACATGAGTACTGCTAGGGGTCATAACTAATGTTTACGGGCAGTATGGGGTCTAACCTACTGCTTAGGGACAGTAGGGAGCCAAAACTACTGTGTAAGGGGCAGAGGGACCATAACTGCTATTTTTCAAAACCAATGGTAAATTGTTGATATCTCTTTTATTTTTAACAGATCTGCTTTCGGACTACGGCGGATTCGCTGAAAGAGTCATGTGGAGTTTATTAAATAAAATATCCAAAAAGGGCTGTAGTTGGGGAGTGTTTATTTAAATAAAGATTTTTTTCATTGTGGTTTGATTTATTTCCATTTAATTGCTGGTAGTGGTAGTAATGGAGGTATCTAACAGATGCTTCCATAACTATCACTGGGTCTGATTGTCAGCCAGTGATGTTCTTCCACCTCAGAGCTGACATTAATTTTATATGATGGTTCTGCTCTTGAGGCGGCTGTGGGCTGGTGTTTTTAGGGTGTGAAGGGGCTAAGAACCATGGACCTTCTCATCCTGAAAATGTCAGCTGTTGGTTAAACTTTGGCTGGTTATAAAACCCCAGCTGTTGGTTAAACTTTGGCTGGTTATAAAAAAAAAAAAGGGGGGGAGGGGGGACCCTATGGCATTTTTTATTTTATTTGGGGTGGTTAAAAAGAAAGCTTACTTCTCTGTACAGCATTAAAATGCATAGGCTGTGCGGATGTGTAATGAGTTATCACCGAAGTCTCTGTAAATATCTTCGGAAATCGATTATTAAAGGGGTTGTCCAATATCTAAAATATACCCCCAAATGCCAGGTCCTCTTGTATGGATTATACTTACCTGCTCTCCAGCACTTGTGTCATTCCTTTATCACTGCACGGACGCTGCTGCATCTCCCCGGGAGACCACGACGGGGACGAGCCTCCCTAGCGTCATCTCCACCTGCTATTAGCTGCACCCCCGTTGCCGGATGTTTTGATCTAAGCAAAGGGGAGATGCAAATAACAGGAGTGACGTGTGTGCCAGGGAGATTTCGGACAACCCCTTTAATAATTGATTTCCTTAGTTATTCACCAAGACTTCGTGATAACTCATTATGCATCCACGGTGCCCATGCATTTTAATGCTGTACGGAGACAGAAGCTTGCTTCATTTATCTCTAGAACTCTAGGAGCCCCACTTCTTTTTAACCCCCCAAAAAAATAATTACATAGGGTCCAGCCTAGGTTTAAAGGGGTTATCCAAAACTATAAACTGCTCCCCCAAATGCCTGGGCCCCTCACACAGAATATACTTAACCCGCTTCCTGCACCGCTCCAAGTCCCCGTACTGCTGCTTTTTCCCCTGCACCTATGAAAACATCCAGTGTCGGGAGCTGCCAATGGCAGACGGGAACGAGCCTCCCTAGCATCGGTAATGCTAGGGAGACTCGTGCCCCTTCCCATCTGCCCATTGGCTGCTCCCCCCCCTGGATGTTTTCATCTGTGCAGAGGGAGAAGCAGAAATGGCGGTGTGGGGACCAGGAGTGGCACAGGGAAGGAGTGGGGTAAGTATATTCTGTGTGAGGGGCCCAGTATATGGGGGATAGCAGTTTATAGTTTCAGAGAACCCCTTTAACCAACAGCTGGGGGCTGATCAGGATGAGAAAGTCCATGGTTCTTGGCCCCTTCTCACCCTAAAACCCGGTACCAGGGTAATGTATGTGTGTGTGTGTGTGTGTGTGTGTGTAGGGGGGTTAATGTCAGCTCTGGGGTAGAAGAACACTGCTGGCTGACAATAAGACCCAGTGATTAAATGGAAAAAAATAAAACCACAATGGAAAATATCTTTATTTAAAAAAACACACACCCCAACTACAGCCCTTTTTGACCATTTTATGCAATCAATTACACAAGACGCATTTATGCAGTCCAGCGAATCAGTCATAGTCCAAAAGCAGATCTGTGAAAAATGAAATAACAATTTAACAAATATGTTAAAATTATAAACCTTTGCTTGCCTTTTTCATGATCTACTATATTTTTCGCCCTATAAGACGCACCTAGGTTTTTGAGAAGGAAAAAAATAAATTTTTGAACCAAAAGGTGTGCTTTTGAACTAATGGTGGTCTGTGGATGATAAAGCTATCACTGAAATGCCGGAACCTAAGAAGGATACTACTATTACGCTTAAGTCTTTAGGTCTACGAGTAAAATCACATTTTACCCCCTCAAGGACTAACTCTGCAATAGAGACATTTGTAAATTTGGTAAACAGAGACATCTCCACCTTTACCAAAAAGGTAAAAGGTGGGGATTATTATATTTCTCCGAATCTGTCCAATATAGAGCGCCAGACTTTAATGACACTCACTAAAAACCGCAATTTAGTGATCAAATCTGCAGACAAAGGCGGAGCCATTGTGGTTATGAACCGCATAGAGTACAGAGAAGAAATCCTACGCCAACTAGACGACAGGAACATCTATGAGAAAGTAAGCTATAATCCGACCTTTCAGATATCATCCCTGATTCAAACGACACTTACCCATCACTCAACACAGGGTACTATTGATGATGACATCATAAAATTCCTGATAAATCAATACCCCATTATTCCTGTATTTTATACACTCCCCAAGATACACAAGACTCTCAATAAACCTCCAGGCCGTCCCATTGTGGCATCAACGGATTCAATTCTGTCCCCCCTTTCTATTTTATTAGAAAAAGTCCTTACCCCCCTAATTAAAACTACTCAGTCCTTCCTATTAGATACTAGTGCATTCCTCAATGTTATTCGAAACATAGGTCCCCTCTCGAATCAATGTTATCTCGTTACATGGGATGTTAATAGCCTCTACACGTCCATTCACCACATCAAAGGTATCAGGGCCACTAAACTCCTCTTAGAGGAAGCCAACACACCATCTCAACTTGTCCAATTCTATTTGGATCTCCTTACCATAGTTTTGCAAAAAAAACTTTATGTTTGAGGATTCTTTTTATATACAGAAACAAGGAACCGCAATGGGGTCACATGCAGCACCACCTTATGCTAATGCATATATGACAAGGTTCGAGATAGAACACGTATACCCACAGGATCTATTTAAACAACATGCCAAAATCTGTAAAAGATACATAGATGACATTTTTTGTCTATGGGAAGGCACGGAGGAATCACTTGCAAACTTTCATTTATATCTCAATTCTATCTACCCAGAGTTACAATTCACAATACATTATGATCAGCAAAGTATTAGTTTTCTTGACACCTTGGTCCTTAAACAACAGGATGGCTCCCTACATACAGATCTGTACCGTAAACCTACGGACAGAAACAACTTACTCCATTACAGGAGTTGTCATGCACCTTCTACAAAAAAATCATTACCCAGATCACAGTTTGAGCGCATCACAAGAATAGTAACATCAGAGGAGAATAAACAGAAAAGATTACTAGAAATGACTTCCAAATTCCAGCAGAGAGGATACCCTCAGGAAATAATCTTACCAAAACCAGATTCCAGTTCACAACTAAGAAGAGAGAGTAAAAAAAGAATCCCTTTTGTACATACCTATCATCCACATTCCTACAAGATTATAAACATTGGAACATACTCACTCGTTCCTTCCCCAATATAGAGGAATTCCAAACACGATGTCTACCCTGTAGTAGGAGACCTAAAAATTTACGTGATTGGCTTGTCAGAGCGGATATTGGCCCGAGCAGTAACACTTTACATCAGCGCCTACTTGGTAAAGCAAGACAGGGTACGTTTCCCTGTCTACACTGTGCGCAATGCTCTAACGTAATGAAAGGGGACAAAATCTATCATCCACAGACTGGTGAGTCCATCCAAATTAAGGGGTTTCATACTTGTCAATCCAATTATGTAATTTACCTTCTGAAATGCCCATGCGGCCTGATATATGTAGGGGAAACCACCCAGAATGTGAGGGATCGTATCTGCCAACATAAGTCCACTATCAGATGCGAGAACTTACTGCTCCCGGTCCCTCACCATTTTCATAAAATGAAACACAGTGTATCCCAATTGAAATTTCAGATAATAGAAAAGATTGAATTACCTAGAAGAGGAGGTAATAGACAGCAAATGCTTAAAAAACGTGAGGCATATTGGATACACAGGCTACAGAGTGTAATGTCATTGGTATATGTGTCAAATAGTGGATATGATGACTAACTATCTACCTTTTCGGGTTTTTTAAGATGCACTAAGAACCGGACCCCCACCAATGTTTGCCATTTTTTCCTGTATTCTTTTCTAGGTGTTGGTTCTTTTATTTTTATCTCTTCTGATTCCCCCCCTTTTTCTCCTTCTTACGGCAACTTGGTAAGTGTTGTTTTGTCTATATGGGGGCACCCGGTTCTATTAGAAATAGCCTCAATTGCATCTGTGTGTTGTCATAATGTTCATTTTCACTCTGTCAATCTCAGTCTGGGACAGAGGTCATTTCTAAATTGTAGTTAAAGCTACCTATGTCAAAGGATCGCAGATTTATTCATGTATTCATCTATGCATACTAATACATTTATAATATATATCTATTTATAAATAGAATAATTATCCTTAAGGTCGATCTACCATATACGGAGTGCCACGTTTTGATGCTCTTGATAACTCATGTAAATGAACATGACTGTATTGCTGTATTAGCTGTTTCCTCTATTATTTTTGATTTTGTATTTCTTATTTTTATTTTCTTTCTGGATTGTTTTGATTTTCTTGGTACTTGCATCTGAGTATTTTCCATTGTATAAAGTGCCAATATCATATGTTAAAATAAGGTGCAATTATATATTTTGATGTTGCCAATAGATTGTATGTTTACTGAAATATTTTCTCATTATCACAGTGTTTGATAAAGGTCGTATGACCGAAACGTCACAAATTGGTGAAGTTGCCAAAAATAAAAACAAACACATCAGAATTCAATTTGAGTGCGGTTGTTATTCCGTTTTATCTGTGGATGACATTATTATGGGGGCTCTGTTGAGGAAACTGTTATGGGGGATCTCTGGATGGCTCTTATTGGGGCCTCTGGATGGCACTGTTATGGGGGGGGGGGATCTGTGGATGACACATATATAGCATCTTATGCTATGTGTCATCCACAGATCCCTTCCATAACAGTGTCACTGTAGTGTGAATTACCCCCAATACAGGGGGTGGAGGTCGCATCTGGTTTTATAATAACAGCGGGGCCCGTGCAGTGACTGTATTCTACTACACGGGCCCCGCTCACTGTATATAATCGTATCTGTATTTGTAGGCATTGTTAATGTATACAAATTCTGGGTAATCAGCGCCTGTATTACGGTACTTACAAGCGCTCGGTAGCAGAGAGGAGGGAGGACGGGCGCTGGCAGCGTGAGTCACTACGTCATGCGCCCACACCACCTACTTCATTCATAAAGTGGGCGGCGCAGGCGCGTGACGTAGTGACTCACGCTGCCAGCGCCCGTCCTCCCGGACCTGCCATAGATTTCTATCTTCATTTGTGCCTGAAAAGAGGAGTACATGAGGATAAACGTGGTGGACTTGCTGACCATTCCCCCTTTTCAGAAAGTGGCAAGGGCAGTGCAGAAAAGCCACTTGTGACAAATTTGGCAATTAAAGAGTCGCAAACCCTGCGACTTTTTAGCACCAAAAAAAGAGGTGCAGGGAAATGATAAATCTCCCCCAATGTCTCTTAAATCCCACCCCTCAATGTGGATGTATTTTGACACATTTCAGCCCTAGAGCTGTGATGGCTAACCTCCGATACTCCAGCTGTGGTAAAACTACAACTCCCAAGATGCACACTTGCTTGGCTGTTCTCGGAACGCCATAGAAATGAATGGAGCATGCTGGGAGTCGTAATTTCACCACATTAGTGCCCTAGAGGATTGCGTAACTCAGTGATTGGATATTCAATTTCTTGTCCTTCTGTAGGTGGGGTGCCTGAAGTGAAACTCTTGATTCTTCACCAGATTTTTCTAAATATGCTACAACCAGTGTGAGGAAAAAACTGTTTTCATGCGCGACATGCAGGAAGTCCTTCAAGCAAAAATCCAAACTTCCAAGATACCAGATGATCCACACTGGGGCAAAACCCTACACATGCTCCAATTGCTCAAAATCCTTTGTTTGTAACGGAGATTTTGCTCAGCATCAGAAGGTCTACGCAGGAGAGAAACCATTCACTTCTTCTGAATGTCATAAAAGCTTCAGTCACTACTGTAACCTTAAAGAGGTTGTCTCATCATGGACAATGGGGGCATATCGCTAGGATATGCCCCCATTGTCCTATAGGTGCGGGTCCCACCGCTGGGACCCACACCTACTGTATATCAAGAACGGAACCCCGCATGGAGGAGCAATCATCAGGGGAAAAAAATAAAAGCCATCCTATTAGTACACACAAAAGCTGTCCTAATCATACAGGGGGACAAGTTACTTCACAACACTGAGGTAAAGAGCTGCCTCATCCTCATCTCTTCTTGTCATAGATGATGATCCTGAATACAGATGATAAGATCTTCAGCTCAATCTCTGTGGGAATGGAGTTCATGAGGAGACATGAAGTACAGAGAGGACAGACAGATGGTGGTAATGGAGATTGCATACAAGTTCTGCTGCTCATCAGCCACATCCCTACCCTCCTCTCTGTACTTCATTCCCCAGAGATTCAGCTGAAGATCTTATCAGCTGTATTCAGGATTATAATCCCTGACAAGTAGAGAGGAGGATGAGGCAGCTCTTTACCTCAGTGTTAGGCCTCTTGCACATCAATGCGCATTTCACCCGCGTGATAAAAACTGAACGCAATCGCAAAGAATACTGACTAAACTTGCTTGCAAAATAGTGCGAGTTTCACTGAACGCATCCAGAGCCAATCCGTCACGCTCATGTGAAAGAGGCCTAAGGGTTACACAGCATTAGGCCTCATGCACACGACCGTTGTGTGCATCCGTGTCCGTTCCTGTACGTCCAAAAATATGACCTGTCCTATTTTTTTGACGGACAACGGTTCGCGGACCCATTCAAGTCAATGGGTCAGTGAAAAAACACGGATGCACACAAGATTGTCATCCGTGTCCGTGATCCGTGTCAGTTTTTTTCCTATCATTTTCAAGGCAAACTTGACTTAGATTTTTTTTTCACTTTTCTGGACTGGTGATCCTCCAAAAATCAAGGAAGACACACGGAAGAAAAAACTGACATGGATCACAGAACAACGGAACCCCGTTTTGCGGACCGTGAAAAAATACTGTTGTGTACATGAGGCCTTATAAGTCAGTATAATTCTGTGTGATCCAGGTCAGAGGAGCAGAGGCCAGAACAGGACCTAACATTCAACTCGATCGTGTGTGCCTGGCCTTATAGCATCCATAGATACCTATAAAGTGCAAATTCAACTTTAAAAAAAAACATCCAGCAAGACTAAGGCCTCCTGCACACGACCGTATGGCTTTTTCAGTGTTTTGCGGTCCGTTTTTCACTGATCCGTTGTTCTGTTTTTTGTTTCCGTTCTGTTTTTCCGTATGGCATATACAGTAATTACATAGAAAAAATGGTCTGGGCATACAATTTTCAATAGATGGTTCAGGTTTTTTTTTGCGGACCCATTGATTTGAATGGAGCCACGGAACGTGATTTGCGGGCAATAATAGGACATGTTCTATCAGTCAACGGAACGGAAAAACGGAAACGGAATGCATACGAAGTACATTTCGTTTTTTGAAATGAATGGTTCCGTATACGGAACACAAAAAACGGCCAGTAAATAGAAAAAAATAAAAAATAAACGGTTGTGTGCAGGAGGCCTAAGAGACATACAAACAGGACACCATTAAAGGGTGGGTGAGCATCAGTTGTACTGATTACAGGAGACACCCTCCCTCTCACAGACCTTTCTCCATGGCCCCCCTCATACGCACAGACCGCTCTCCATGGCACCCTCACTCTCACAGACCTCTCTCCATGGCCCCCCTCACATGCGCAGACTGCTCTCCATGGCCCCCCTCACATGCACAGACCGCTCTCCATGGCTCCCCTCACACGCACAGACCGCTCTCCATGGCCCCCCTCACATGCACAGACTGCTCTCCATGGCCCCCCTCACATGCACAGACTGCTCTCCATGGCCCCCCTCACATGCACAGACTGCTCTCCATGGCCCCCCTCACATGCACAGACCGCTCTCCATGGCCCCCCTCACTCTCACAGACCGCTCTCCATGGCCCCCCTCACTCTCACAGACCGCTCTCCATGGCCCCCCTCACTCTCACAGACTGCTCTCCATGGCCCCCCTCACTCTCACAGACTGCTCTCCATGGCCCCCCTCACTCTCACAGACTGCTCTCCATGGCCCCCCTCACATGCACAGACTGCTCTCCATGCCCCCCCTCACATGCACAGACTGCTCTCTATGGCCCCCCCTCACATGCACAGACTGCTCTCTATGGCCCCCCCTCACACGCACAGACTGCTCTCCATGGCCCCCCTCACATGCACAGACTGCTCTCCATGGCCCCCCTCACATGCACAGACTGCTCTCTATGGCCCCCCCTCACACGCACAGACTGCTCTCCATGGCCCCCCTCACACGCACAGTCCGCTCTCCATGGCCCCCCTCACATGCACAGACTGCTCTCCATGGCCCCCCTCACTCTCACAGACTGCTCTCCATGGCCCCCCTCACATGCACAGACTGCTCTCCATGGCCCCCCTCACACACACAGACTGCTCTCCATGACCCCCTCATTCTCACAGACCGCTTTCCATGGCCCCCCTCACTCTCACAGACCGCTACACATGGCCCCCTCACTCTCACAGACCGCTCTCCATGGCCCCCTCACTCTCACAGACCGCTCTCCATGGCCCCCCTCACTCTCACAGACCTCTCTCCATGGCCCCCCTCACACACACAGACTGCTCTCCATGGCCCCCCTCACATGCACAGACTGCTTTCCATGGCACCCCTCACTCTCACAGACCTCTCTCCATGGCCCCCCTCACATGCGCAGACTGCTCTCCATGGCCCCCCTCATTCTCACAGAACACTCTCCATGGCCCCCCTCACTCTCGCAGACTGCTCTCCATGGCCCCCCCTCACTCTCGCAGACTGCTCTCCATGGCCCCCCCTCACTCTCGCAGACTGCTCTCCATGGCCCCCCCTCACTCTCGCAGACTGCTCTCCATGGCCCCCCTCACACGCACAGACTGCTCTCCATGGCCCCCCTCACACGCACAGACTGCTCTCCATGGCCCCCTCACTCTCACAGAACACTCTCCATGGCCCCCCTCACACGCACAGACTGCTCTCCATGGCCCCCTCACACGCACAGACTGCTCTCCATGGCCCCCTCACTCTCGAAGACTGCTCTCCATGGCCCCCTCACTCTCGCAGACTGCTCTCCATGGCACCCCTCATTTTCACAGACTGCTCTCCATGGCCCCCTCACTCTCGCAGACTGCTCTCCATGGCCCCCTCACTCTCGCAGACTGCTCTCCATGGCCCCCTCACTCTCGCAGACTGCTCTCCATGGCACCCCTCATTTTCACAGACTGCCTGCCATCACTATTGTCCCGTCACTCCAAAGAGTAGAGCTATGGTTAGCCCCTCCCCGTTCGGTCCGGTCTATGTTGAAAGTCTAGTCCAGACAGGACATGCGGAGTGGAACGCATAACCCGGAAGTGTTGTGATGACGTATTTCCGATGGGTACTAATGTTCTGGGAGAAAATCTGAGAAGATGCAGGTGAGTCTTCACTGAGGCTGTTCTCCTCATCATTTTGTAGAGTTCCTAACTACAAGTTCTAGTCATGTCATCCCCTTGCAACTACAAGTCGCAGTCCTATAATCCCTTCCTATCTACAGCCAGTCTCATCATCCCTAGGATCTGCAACTACGAGTCCCATCATCTCATGGAGTTCAAATGTACTCATCATCCTTTGGCAACAAGTATCATTATCCCCTGACATTACTAATTAATTGTCATCTTACACTGAAATTGACAACTAAAATTCCCATCATCTCCTGGTGCATACTGTCATCTTCTGGCACTACTAGTCTCATCTTCTACAGCTATCCATGGCTACAGATCATCAACCCCTGGAATGTACTATTAGTCCCATCATCCCCTGTATTAGCCACAATCCATCCCATCATTACCTGCTGTCTCAAACTACAAGTATCAGCCTCATCATCCTTCATCCAATAGCTAAGATCTGCGGTTACAGGTATCTGCAGCTACAAGTCCCATCATCCCCAATATAGTCAACCAGTTCCATAATACCCTGAGATTTCTGGGAAGCCCCATCATCCCCTAATGTATAAAACAACAGCTTCAATTGTTCACCGATATCCACTTTTACCATCATCCCCTGATTCATACATATACATGCACATATATTTTCCATGAATTCTGTGACTTCTGTTATTCTCCGGTACATATTTTTCTGTTCACATGGCTGTATGAGAGCTTATTTTTGAGGGGCAAGCTGTACTTTCTAATGCCACCATTTAATATGGCATACAATGGGGCGGAATTGAAAAAAAACCGCAATTCCTCCACCGTTTCACAGTTTTTTTTTCTCCCCACGGAGTTCCATTTGAGGCAAAACTGACCTGTGTCCTTCATTCTCTCTGTCAGTACGATTTTTTTTTTTTTTTTTACATTACCATATTCTGACCCCCATAACTTTTTTATAGTTCTATCTACTGAGCTGTGTCTCATTTTTTGCAGGACAATCTGTAGTTTTTATTGATACAATTTTCGAATGTGTGTGACTTTTTGATCACATTTTATTAAATGTTTTTGGGTAAGAGAAGCAATGAAAAAATGGTAAATTGGCAATGTTGGCCCTTTATTCCATTACGGCAATGGAAAAATATTTTTTATATTTTAATAGTACGGACGTTTTTGGTCGTGGTGATGCTCGTGAGGTTTATAATTTTGTTATTTATTATTTTAAGCTGCGGAAAGGGGGATGACTTTTAAATTTTTTTATTTTGTTTATTTTTTTTTATGAAGCTCGTTTTTGAGCCTACAAAATCCATTTTTTTTATTCTGAAAAATCATGGATTTTTTAGATCCATTATTTGTACAGAATTGCTCATTTCTTATGTTGGCCTGCCACCTTCTGGCCAAAATAAGAATTGCAGCTACAATGCCCTGGGTCTCTTCAGAGAGACCCAGCGTATTGAAATCAATTACCGGCATCCTCATTGGCCGCAGAGCAGAGGTTTTTCACCCTTTAGATGCTGTAATCTCAATTGATCACAGCATCTAAAGGCTTTAATGACCCCGATCGGCATTATTCCCGTCGCGGTCATTAGCCGCGGGTCTCTGCCATGTTTGCACTTCGCTCCAGCGCCGTACATGTACGGCGCTGTAGTGAAGGGGTTAAAGGCAGGGGACCTATTGAAATAAATATAAAATGTTATACACACCGTTCCGTACCCCATCAAATGACATCTTTAAAGGGATATTCCCAACTGAGACATTGATGACATATTGCTAGGATATGCTATCCCACTTCTGGGATGCGTTCCTATCTCCAGAACGGGGTGCCCGAAGTGAAGGGGAGCACTCCGCGCATGTGTGGCTTGCTCTCAATTCACTGCCATGTCAGTTCATAAATAGCCCAGAGCCAAGCTCAGCTGTTTTTGGAAGTCCTGTAGCAGTCAATGAAGAGGAAGAGTGGCCAATTCTCCATTCACCACTTTGGGACTGCCGGGAAGAGCCAAGCCAGCACTCGGCTATTTTTGGAACTCCCATGGTGGTGGAGCATTCGCAGCTGCTCTCCCTTCACTTTGGAGGCCCCGTTCTAGAGATAGGAGCAGGTCCTACAGGTGGGATCCACACACATCTGACATTGATGGCATATTCTAGCGATACAACATCAATGTCCCAAATGGGAATACCCCTTTAAGGTGCTGATATACAGTACAGACCAAAAGTTTGGACACACCTTCTCATTCAAAGAGTTTTCTTTATTTTTATGACTATGAAAATTGTAGATTCACACTGAAGGCATCAAAACTATGAATTAACACATGTGGAATTATATACATAACAAAAAAGTGTGAAACAACTGAAAATATGTCATATTCTAAGTTCTTCAAAGTAGCCACCTTTTGCTTTGAATACTGCTTTGCACTCTCTTGGCATTCTCTTGATGAGCTTCAAGAGGTAGTCACCTGAAATGGTCTTCCAATGGTCTTGAAGGAGTTCCCAGAGATGCTTAGCACTTGTTGGCCCTTTTGCCTTCACTCTGCTCGATTGGGTTCAGGTCCGGTGACTGTGGAGGCCAGGTCATCTGGCGCAGCACCCCATCACTCTCCTTCATGGTCAAATAGCCTTTACACAGCCTGGAGGTGTGTTTGGGGTCATTGTCCTGTTGAAAAATAAATGATGGTCCAACTAAACGCAAACCGGATGGAATAGCATGCCGCTGCAAGATGCTGTGGTAGCCATGCTGGTTCAGTATGCCTTCAATTTTGAAAAATCCCCAACAGTGTCACCATCACACCTCCTCCTCCATGCTTCACGGTGGGAACCAGGCATGTAGAGTCCATCCGTTCACCTTTTCTGCGTCGCACAAAGACACAGTGGTTGGAACCAAAGATCTCAAATTTGGACTCATCGGACCAAAGCACAGATTTCCACTGGTCTAATGTCCATTCCTTGTGTTCTTTAGCCCAAACAAGTCTCTTCTGCTTGTTGCCTGTCCTTAGCAGTGGTTTCCTAGCAGATATTCTACCATGAAGGCCTGATTCACACAGTCTCCTCTTAACAGTTGTTCTAGAGATCTGTCTGCTGCCAGAACTCTGTGTGGCATTGACCTGGTCTCTAATCTGAGCTGCTGTTAACCTGCGATTTCTGAGGCTGGTGACTCGGATGAACTTATCCTCCGCAGCAGAGGTGACTCTTGGTCTTCCTTTCCTGGGGATTCAGTAGGACTATCAGCTGTGTATCCACCTGACTTCTCCACAACGCAACTGATGGTCCCAACCCCATTTATAAGGCAAGAAATCCCACTTATTAAACCTGACAGGGCACACCTGTGAAGTGAAAACCATTTCAGGTGACTACCTCTTGAAGCTCATCAAGAGAATGCCAAGAGTGTGCAAAGCAGTAATCAAAGCAAAAGGTGGCTACTTTGAAGAACCTAGAATATGACATATTTTCAGTTGTTTAACACTTTTTTGTTATGTATATAATTCCGCATGTGTTAATTCATAGTTTTGATGCCTTCAGTGTGAATCTACAACTTTCATAGTCATGAAAATAAAGAAAACTCTTTGAATGAGAAGGTGTGTCCAAACCTTTGGTCTGTACTGTATATACTGTATGAAGTTGTCCCTGGAGATTGACTGGCTGATATATTACTGCTCCTGGTTTCTATGGGGAACATTGCTTCCATGCTCTGTCTTGAGTGTATTACTGACATCTTTGTTAGGCCTCTTGCACACAAACATTTTTCTTTCCCTTTAACATTCCGTATACGGAACCATTCATTTAAATGGATCCGCAATAAAACGGAAGGTACTCCGTATGCCTTCCATTTCCGTTCCGTTCAAAGATAGAACATGTCCTATTATTGTACACATAATGGACAAGGATAGTACTGTTCTATAAGGGGCCAGCTGTTCCGTTCCGCAAAAAATGGAATGCACACGGACGTCATCCGTATTTTTAGCGGACCGCAAAAAAAATTAAAAGCCATACGGTCGTGTGCAAGAGGCCTTAAAGGAAATCTCAGAAGAAAGCTGTAGGAGTCCCTAGCTGAAGGCTGCATCATGATTTAGACTGGGGTGGTGACTGACAGCAATCTTCCACTTAATGAGGAGCTGTCACCAGTGATGGCCAGTTCCCATTGTTCGCCCGCGAACACATGCGGGCTGCCATATTTTCTCACAAGTCCGGCGAGGCACAGGTAAGCCCTTACCTGTGCCTGTGCGCGAGCCGGTCTGAAATCAAAGGCGGTCAGCAGGGCATGCAGTTCCGGGAACAGCACGATGAAGGCCCCCGGCGGCTGTTCCCAGAACTGCCTGCTCCCGCTGACTGCATTTGATTTCAGACCGGTTCGCGCACAGGCACAGGTAAGGGCTTACCTGTGCCTCGCTGGACTTGTGAGAAAAGATGGCAGCCCGCATGTGTTCACGGGCGAACAATGCGAACTGGCCATCACTGGCTGTCACCACTCCTGAAATGTCTGTTCTATGAAATACTTGCATTCCCCCATGAAATGAAAGTTCTGAAGCATTTTTAAGTACTTTTGTGCTGTTCCTCTGTTATTCCTCCTAGACGTGACAACTGATCATTACCATTTCCCTTGTCAAAGGGGTGTGTCCCTATGCAGCCTGGCACTGAAAGACCAATGTCAGATTGTGTAAGGACACACCCTTTACTGTTAAACCTCAGTTGTCTTAGGCCCCATGCACACGGCCGTTGTTCACAGCCGTGTGCGGGCCGTGGAACCGCGGCCTGGATCCCTCCTGAGAGCAGGAGCGCACGGAGTCACTGGTTGCTATGACGCCGTGCGCTCCCTGCTGCCGGCACAGTACAGTAATACACTGGTACGATCTATACCAGTGTATTACTGTACTGTGCCGGCAGCAGGGGGCGCACGGCGTCATAGCAACCAGTGACGCTGTGCGCTCCTGCTCTCAGGAGGGATCCAGGCCGCGGTTCCACGGCTGTGAACAACAGCCGTGTGCATGGGGCCTTATTCATACATTTCTAGGAGGAATTACAGGAGCAACGTTGTAGGAAAAGATGCTCCAGAATTCTTCTTTTATGGGGAATACAATTATCTCACATATCAGAAGAGCTGACACATCCTCTGTATAAGGCCCCATGCACACGGCTGTGTTTCACAGCCGTGTGCGGGCCGTGGAACCGCGGCCTGGATCCCTCCTGAGAGCAGGAGCGCACGGCGTCACTGGTTGCTATGACGCCGTGCGCTACCTGCTGCCGCCGCAATACAGTAATACACTGGTATGATCTATACCAGTGTATTACTGTACTGTGCCGGCAGCAGGGAGCGCACGGCGTCATAGCAACCAGTGACGCCGTGCGCTCCTGCTCTCAGGAGGGATCCAGGCCGCGGTTCCACGGCCCGCACACGGCTGTGAAACACGGCCGTGTGCATGGGGCCTAAGGCTAGGGCAATGAAGAAACCAATCTTCCATACTTAAAGGGGAAATGTAAAGGTGAAACCCATAGTTCCTCCTGAATACTCAGGATGTCTGATGCAGTTGCTGTCTGTTGTAGGTTTCGAATGGATTTATATAACAATTCAAGAATGTGCTGAGTTCCTCCTCAAGTCTGCACCACCCTGTGTATTAGGGATCGACCGATATTGATTTTTTAGAGCCGATAATCTGTGAACTTTCAGGCCGATAGCTGATAATTTATACCGATATTCTGTGCATTTTCATTTTTGAAAAAACAAAAAATTCCTACACAAATGTGCTGAAAATGAACATGTTTATTGTTAACGTTTAGCTTTTTTTGTAAATCTTTCTTTTTCATTTATACTTAATATTTTGGTGTTTTTTTTTTTACTTTTTTTGTTTTTTTTTGTGCTAACTTTTAGCCCCCTTAGGGGCTAGAACCCTTGTCCTATTCACCCTGATAGATTTCTATTAGGGTGAATAGGACTTCACACTCTCCCTGCTGCCCTGTGCATAATGCACACAGCAGCAGGGAGATTACCATGGCAGCCAAGGCTTCAGCAGCATCCTGGCTGCCATGGTAACCGATCAGAGCCCCAGGATTACACTGCTGGGGCTCTGATCAGAAGCTGCCACTGCACCACCAAGGAGCAGGATGGGACCCTGTGGCCACTGCCACCAATGATTAATACTGGGGTGGGGGGGCGCACTGCGCCACCAATGTCTTTAATACTGGGGTTGGATGGGGGCGGCGCACTGCGCCACCATTGTCTTAATACTGGGGTTTAAGGGGCGCACTGTGCCACCAATGAAGATAACTCGCCCATTAATTCATATACAGGAGGCGGGAGCTGGCTGCAGAATCATATAGCCGCACCCGACCTCTATGAGCGGTAGCTGCGATCCGCAGCAGTTAGCCTCTCAGGTGTGGCACCTGAGGGGTTAACTACCGTAGATCGCAGCTACTTGTCATAGAGGTCGGGAGCCGGCTATGTGATTCTGCAGCCAGCTCCCGCCTCCTGTTGAATGAATGAGTTCTCATCATTGGTGGCGCAGTGGCCACAGCCCCTCCCCTCCTCTTGTCCTCTCTCCTCTCATTGGTGGCAGCAGCGGCACAGGGGGGAGGGACTGCTTCCTTCTCCCCTGTGCTGCTGAGGGAACATGGATCGCGCTGACAGCAGCGCGATCCTTGTTCCCGATTCGTTATCGGCAAAATAGATGCCGATACCGATAACATTGAAAATCCTGAATATCGCCCAATAATATCGGTAAAACCGATAATCGGTTGATCCCTACTGTGTATGCTCTCATCCTGATCTCCAGGCTGCTTCTGATTTCCTTAAGGCTGATGTAAGGCCCTTGCCAACCAGTCGTGTATACCCCTGCCCCAGCACTTGCAATGGTGACGCGGCCTTCTCTTAGCTTTCAGTAGGCCAAGTGATGTTACATTCATTGATCACATGGCTTAGGTGTAGCTCAGCCCCATTGCAGTGAATGCGGCTGAGAGCGATACCAAGCACAACCGTACAGCATTGTGCTTGGTAAGCAGTTAGAAGACTGGAGCGCTAATGCGAGCACTGGTACCTTCTCAAACAGCTGATCAGCAGGGGTCCTGGGTGTCCGACTCCCACCAATCAGATACTGATGACCTATCTTGAGGATAAGTCATGAGTATAAAAGTCTCTGAAAACCCCTTAAGATAACACCTCAGATATTTATTTCTATGTAGAGATCATTACTCCTTCCATTCCCTGCCAGCAATTGCTACATATCAAAGCAGTTCTTTTCAGTCTTCACTTGCTTGAGGATTTTGTTGGGGGCCCCTAAATCTCATACTTTCTGGAACGTGCTATCTTTTGCAGTAAATCTTTAGTTATATGAAATGTCTATCCTCTAGTAAAAGGCCACTGTAGACCCTGCACATGATCACTGTATCCACCTAATGTTCTGTCTTGTTTTTAGTCTTCTTATAAACCAGAACAACATGGAAGAGAGTCAAATGACTGAAAAGATACTAACCCTCGCCCTGAAGATCATCTGTCTTCTGACTGGAGAGGTGAGACATTCAAGGAATTATGACATTATTTAATAACACAAATATGAGCGGAGGGTATGTTGGAAATGTATACAGAGATATTTATAAGTGTTTTTCTCTGACACAGGATTACACAGTAGTGAAGAAGAGATCAGGTGAGTGTGTGACTCCCAGCAGCCATACTGATGGCTCAGGAGGATGGAGCAAGACCCAAAGACCCATTGCAAAGGAGTCTCCATCTCATTCACTGATACATGAGAGAAGTAATGATGAGAAGATCCTAGAACTCACCTACAAGATCATTGAGCTTCTGACTGGAGAGGTGAGTGTTCCTAGAAATGGTAGGACTTCTTCCAGCGCTGTGACTGTGCATGCGCTTGTACACTTCCAGGTAGTGGCACATGGATAGTCGCTGCTTTAGAAGCGGAAACAGAACCTCTGCACTCTTGCCTGTAATTGAAGCAGCGGTACAGGCACAAGATTGTCAGGATTGGTCGAGATGCCCAGCCCTGTCAATCAAGTGTCAAGGGGGAGCTTCTTCAGCAGCGGAGACAGCCCCTCACAGGTGAAGAACTCATTGGTTGGTAGGTAGATAAATCGGTTTTTACATCTCTACCTAGGATACTATGCAGTGACACTAAAGGTGGCCATACTAATTTAATAGCTGTCGGACAAAAAACAGCTATTGGTCCCAACTCTCCCAAGCCATGTTTGCATGTGTTTTTAGTGAGGAATGGGAAATAAGCGGCTGGTAGAATCCTCTAGCAGTGGCTTATCTCCTGCGGGAATTAAAAACTGGGCATGTTGAAATACAGCATGCCCCATTAATCATTCCCCCAAAATCTTCTTTCAGGGAAAGTCAGTAGCACCACTATTTGTGTAAGAGAAATGTTTGATCCTGATGGGTTTGGCTAATTTTCCTCCTTGGCTAACTTTCAACCAAATGTATTGGTACCATGATGGGTAATATGGCTGGGAAATGACTATATCATTGTATGTGTTAGGTTCCTATAAGGTGTCTGGATGTCACTGTCTATTTGTCCATGGAGGAGTGGGAGTATTTAGAAGAACACAAGGATCTGTACAAGGATGTGATGATGAAGGACCACCAGCCCTTCACATCACCAGGTAGGAGACATACTAATGACCACAAAATATAATAGAGAAACTGTGTTTTAAAAACATTTAACTTATCTGCTATTCTTTACTGCAGGTTTACCACCTAAGCGGATAAAAGAGGAACCAGTCTTCGGTGATGGAGAAATCCTCACAGAGCCCACCAATTATACATTCTCAGATCATACACAGCACTATGCACTGCCCCGTATTAAGGAGGAAACAGCCTCTTGGGATGAAGAAAACATGCATGATCCCAAAAATTGTTTACCTAGAGATCATACTCAGCTATATTCACCTACTCATATTAAGGAGGAACCAGACTCACAGCAACAGAAATGTATCACAGATCCCATAATTTATACACACATTATGGAGGAAGCAGTCTCATGTGATGTAGAAAATTCTACGCCTACCAATGTTTACACTTCATCAGGAAATAAACAAGAATATCCTTCACCTCATGTTAGGGAGGAACCAGCCCCACGAGAAGAGGGCCAATTTACAGACCCTGAGATTTATACACTGACGGATCCTATTAAGGGGAAACCAGTCTCATGTGATGATGGTGAACATTCTGCAGCCACCAACATTTCTACAGATTGTACTCATCAATATCCAACTGTTTATTGTATAAAGGAATCCGTCACATGTGAAAGGAGAAAACTCTCAGGCCCCACCATTTATACACCACAATACTCATCTATGATGGAGGAATCAGTTTCATATGATGCTGGAAACCTCACAGACATCAACATTTATTCATCCAGAGATCAACCAGTCTTATCTGAAGGAGAAAACCTATATAACAACTATGGATATATCTTCACAGAACATACATATACACATCTCAATAGAAATATATTTCCTTTAGGGGCCGAACGTTTTGTAGATGATTTAATGGATTCCTTGCCTCGTGTGGTTGGGGCTTCAACCTCATTGGAGGGATTTTGTACAGAAGAGGGACTTGCAGAGCTCCAATATGTTTCTAATCATGTTAGATCCCCAGACTGGAGCCCAGCTAAGGCTAAAAACCATGGTGACTTCCTTTCAAAATGTATAGAATATGAAAAACATTTCTGCAAGGTATCACATGCCAGGATCTGTGGGACTCACCTCACTGAATGGTCATTTAACTGCTCTGAATGTCAGAATTGCCTGAACACTACTCTTAAGCTCATTAGACAAAATCTAAAACATCAAGAAGCAAAAGAAAAGCCTGTTAAGAAATCTTCATCATTTGCTGAACGACACACAGAGAAAAAAGAATTTGCGTGCCTCGACTGCGGCAAACATTTTCCCAATAAACGTTACCTTCTTACACACAGGAGAGTCCACTCTGAAGAGAACCCTTTTCATTGTCCAGCTTGTGGTCAAAACTTTGAGGATCAGCAAGGTTTTTTGGCTCACCAGACGAATCCTGGCTGTGAGAGGCCATTTTCTTGTTCCGAATGTGGGAAGCAATTTAAAAGTAAATACAATTCAGAATATCACAAAAAAATTCATACAGAAAATAAAAAATATCTGTGCCCCGTGTGTGGGAAAAGTTTTCGAAAGCAATCTTGTTTCATTGTCCATGAGAGGACTCACACAGGGGAGAAACCATATGCATGCCCTGAATGTGGACGGTGCTTCAGCCAGAATGCATCATTGATCTCCCACCAGAGGCTCCATACTGGCGAGAAGCCGTTCACATGTCTTGAGTGTGGACGGAACTTCACACAACGGATCAGCCTTGTGGTCCATCAAAGGGTTCACTCCGGAGATAGACCTTATAAATGTCAGGAGTGTGGGAAAGGATTTACCCAACGCATTGGTCTGGTCCAGCATCAGAGAAGACACACGGGGGAGAAGCCGTTTACATGTTCAGAGTGTGGAAAATCATTTACACTCCATGACAGTCTAGTGAAACACCTAAGGACTCACACTGGGGAGAAACCATACATCTGTTCTGAGTGCGGGAAACGATTTTGCCAGAGCTCACAACTCACGGCTCATAAACGGTTTCACCATGCCAGCCAACACAACTTTGAAGATAATGTGTAGTATTATTGCCCGTTTAGATCCTGCCAACTGGGGGAAGAACACAAGAAATGTGTTGTCCTGAAAGAGTTATTACGCTGAGAGTATTGTTAGCTTCTAAGGACGTGTTGTGGGGCTCATTTCATAATAAAGGGTGATGAGACACTTTGGGAACATGGGTTGACTACCTTTATTTTTTGTGATGTGACATGGTTTAGTTTTGTTCCCAGGGGGAGATAAGTCTCCGCCAAAGGTGTTTGGCAGCAGCTACTCTCCTCTCCCCATTCAGAACACATGCATGAGGTGGTCAGGAAGGATACCTGACAGCTGAAATAACATTCAGCCAACTGCTATCTAATGTGTACTGCCAGCTTTACGGGGTTGTCCGAACTACAAATATTGATGACCTATCCTCAAGATAGGTCATCAATATCAAATCATGGGGAGCCGATACCCGGCACTCCCACTAATCAGCTGTCTCAGGCAACCGTGGTGCTAAAAACGATACAGTGCTTTGAGCTGGAAGCAGACCACTCCGTACACTGTGTAGTGGCCGTGCCAAGGTACTGCAGCTCATTTCCCATTCATGTAAATGGGAGTAGAAGTACAGTATGCCAGTGCTGGCAACTACACAGTGTAGGAGTTTCTGCCCAAAACAGCTGATCAGTGAGGTGCCATGATCGGCTCCCCATGATCTGATATTGACGATCTATCCAGGGGATAAGTCAACAATATCTGTAGCACAGACAACCCCTTTAAGCAAGAAGGTGGATATGCTTCACAGATGTGTAGTCGATTTGATTAAAGGGGCATTATGAATAAAATAGTCTATCAAGGTCATATATAATAGCAGTAGTAGTGCTCTTTTTGTCTTCCATAACTTAAGACATGAAAATGGGATTTATTTAGTATAATTATTAGTTTTAGTGCCAGACTAAGGGTCCATTCACACGTCCGCAAAATGGGTGCGCATTCGTTGCGCAATTTTGCGTGACGGGTGCAGACCCATTCGTTTTCATTGGGGCCGGAATGTCCTGTCCGCATCCATGTTTGCGAATCCGTGCTTCTGTTTCCGCAAAAAAATAGAACATGTCCTATTCTTGTCCGCAATTGTTTTCTATAGCCATGACAGATCCATTTTGAACACCATTAAAAGTCAATAGGGGACGGATACGTTTTCTATTGTGCCAGAGAAAATGGTTCCGTCCCCATTGACTTACATTGTGTGCCAGGATTGATCCGTTTGGCTCTGCTTCGTCAGGCGGTCAACAAAACGCTGCAGGCAGCGTTTTGGTGTCCACCTCCAGAGCGGAATGGAGACTGATCGGAGGCAAACTGATGCATTCTGAGTGGATCATTTTCCTTTCAGAATGCATTAGGGCAAAACTGATCCGTTTTGGACCGCTTGTGAGAGCCCTGAACGGATCTAACAAACGGAAAGCCAAAACGCTAGTGTGAAAGTAGCCTAAGCCATGGCGCCTCATCAGTAGTCACAGTAATGTGACATAATGCGCCAGGAATCCTCCAAAATTTTCAAATCACGTCAGTAAATGTGGACCTGTATGTTTCTTTTCCGACTGGTCTGCGGTATAGCCTATTTGGACTCTACATGTTGGCATCTGTACTCTAAGTATTTCACATACAATGGTGCATCACTTTACTTACTCCAGTTGTAAAGTGTATATATGGGGTATCATCTCAGTGAGATTACTACAACTATTGTTGGTCTTTGATGTTACAAGAGGCTTTATAAAAAAAAGAAAGTCCTGACACATGTTGTTTATGCCTCAAAAAAACTTACTTCAACCCCTATAGAATGTCCGCAAGTAAAGTATAGGAAAGGAAATGTCAGGGAGCCATTAAAGCACCTTAACTTTTATAGAGCCTTGTGTCTTTTTTGGTCTTTTTTTTAATTAAGATTTTATGATTTTTTTTTATTTTTTAAAGGGAGTCTATCACCTCCTTTGAGCAATGCTATATGAATTATACTGCTCCTGCTGAGTCAGGATCACAATTTTTTATGTTCATACTCCCCTGTTCCACTGCTGTACACTTGCAAAACGCTACAGTAATACATTTAGAGGACTCATGAGCTCACTGTCAGGAAGTCCTCTCAATTACATCAGTGTTTTGGGATTGTAGAGCTGGGGAATAGAGGCAGGAATATGAACATAAAATTAGTGATTCCCAACTCAGCAGAAGCAGTACTATTCATGTAGTACTTCTAATAGAGCTCCAGGGAGGTGACAGATTCCTTTTATTACAGTAAGAACCAATGGAACAGATATATTTGCGATGCAACTGGTTAATAATATGACTAGCAGAATTACACTTATTTATTAAAATAATTATTTAATTATATTTTGCTGTTTTGCTTGTTTTTATTAAGTTCAGTGTACTGCACTTTACAGGGGTTTACTGGGCAACATATTTGGACGATCGCTGGGCTTTATACAGCACACCTGTCAGAAGTTTCCATGATCAGAGACAACTCCAATCACTGACTTTTCAGTCCTTAAATGCTGTGGTCAACTGCAATTATCTGAGTGGTCATTTGGAGAAGGTGGGGTTGGATCTCTGTAGCAGTTGAGGAAGGCTGGACAGGTCGAAACGCGTCCTGTCATATGGATTATATGATGAAATAAAGCATACCTTGAAAACAGAAACATGTACGCTGCTGGGATTTATCTGATTTTGGAATTGGGAACGATCCCTTCCCATGCAAGCTTTTCACTAAAGAGTGGTGAGCTGTCTAATTTTGATTGGCTCTCTGTACCTACCAAATAATCCCCACCATGACAGGATTGCAGGAGCCATTTGTTGCTGTGGCAGCCAGAAGCCTTGTGAAGACCTCTGTTCTGTCTTCTTACACGTTCACACAGTGTGCAGTGTGACATTCAGCATAAACCATTCCTGCCTTCCAAATAAGAGGACTGTTCTTTGTAGTCTAGCTTGTTTATTGGTAAAACAGGACTGTTGAATGGCAAAACAGGATTGTTTGGTAAAACTACAAGAATACAAATAACATGTATCAGTATTAAGTATAGATAGCATGTACTATAACATTTACAGTCATCAGTGAAGGCACATGGTAAAATGGCTGTCTGTACATAAGATTGCATGGCTAGCTAACAGTAATAACAACTCCCTGAGTAACAATTACAACTAGCTGAACAGCTCTGCATAACATAATATCCATGAAACAAAAGGTAGATCTCTCACCAGATATACTTTTACAAAGATAGTGGAGTTTGAGAAGGAGACATGCAAAAGGACAGCTCTGCTAATGTGTCCTGGAGACTTCTCTTTCCCAGGATGCTTTGCACTCCCACAATGCAGCGCACCACCCACAATGCAGTAGTCTTTGTAACAGGAAAAAGAAAGTGTAATATAAGTTAACACCGCTATAACCACACTAAAGACTTCAGAATTACCCTGACCCTGGAAGAATTAATTAGAATCATTTTCTAACCCTGCTGGGCAGGACAACCTCCATGCTTGCCATAGTAAAGTTCCAGTTGAGTCCTGCAAGGACTTAATAGAAATGTTGCGATTTTACCATAGATTGCAGTGGTAAGCCACTGTTGTCTGTGGAAAAAGCACATCTCAACTCTAGGAGTATATAAAAATAAAGTTTGCAAAAAAGTTTTTTAAAACTATATAGGAAAAACATTTAAAAAACTCTTAATACCCCCTTATCTTTTCCCCATATTAAAAATAAAAAGAATAAACATTATTAATAATTTATAGTAATTATGAATTATTCCAAAAATAAAAAGTTGTGGCTTTTGGAAGGCAGGGAGTAAAAAACTAAAATTGTTTTCAATCGGAAGGAGTTAAGAGCCCATACTTATTGTTGAGCAGACAGTCCATTAAAGGGCTCATGCACACAAACATATTTTTGTCTGCATCTGATCTGCAATATGCGGACCCATTCACTTTAATGGGGCTGCAAAAGATGCGGACAGTATCCACATCCATACGTCTATTCCATGCCATCAACAAAAATATAGAACATGTGCTATTCTTGTCTGCATTACGGACAAGGATAGGACTGTTCTATTATGGGCTGGACATTCTGTTCTGCAAAATCCGGAAAGCACAAGGCCGTTATCTGTGTTTTGTGGATCCGCAAAACAGGCTATGGTTGTGTACATGAGCCCTACGACCTGAAGCTTCAACTTTACTGTATATGGTTCTTTAGGCAAAAGATACTTGTGCGTTCTCAAGGAGATATGAATTTGTACATGTCCGCTCTGAGACTCTATTGAAAGAAGGAAAACCTACTCACTGGCCAATTACGACAGCAGTCGGTACTTCCAACTGCTATGTGGCAGAGGCCAAGGACTTACATATGTGTGGCAGGGAACCAGAGGTGCTTGGTAAGAGACATACAGCGTACACAGGAGAAGGAGAGGCAAGATGTAGTAGAAGGAACCTTGAGATGTTCAATCATTACTCATATTATCAGAATCTTTTATTTCATAGACTCTCATAACAAAGTGGTTGCCAAGTTGCTTCTTATTCCATGTGGTCACATAACCTCTGGTTGATGACTGAACTCACATACTCACCCCTTCAGTAGTGAGTTTGTAAAATATATTTCCCCCAGAACTATCTCTAAACCTGATATGAGACTCAGTAGGTGTCAGTAGGTGTGAACACGTTCCACACTATGCAGGACTGGCTACAGCCCAACACCAAGTAATGCAGGGAATTTTAGTTCCATGGTGGTGTCTTGGAGGAGGAATCTCCCCACAGGACAGTACCCAAATTACCAATATAATATCTCCAGATATAAGGGAATTTTGCAGCCTGGAAAAGAAGAAAAAACAGATGCAATTGAAGGCTTTCTCTAAATACTCAATATTTTTCCTATATATCCTGTGACACACATTGACCTTACTTGGGACAGCCGAGGCATGGGAGAGAAGGAGCAGGGAGCCAGCATCAGGAAGTAGTTAACCAGGGGAGGGCTGGCAGCCTTAGTCCTGGGGGGCAAATCCAGTAAAGTGGCCCATTTTTAGCCCCACCCATTATTAAAAGCCCCTCCTACATATAATAGGCCACTCCCAACAAACACTGTACAGCTGACATTCTATAGTTGCGGCCTGTCTCTACACATCATACGGAGAGGGGGGAGGGGGGCGTGTCCTGGCTGCACTGCCTGCTTCAAATCATACAATAAACAGCATGCTACAGCCAGGAAGCTCCTCCGCTCTCCTGCCCCCCCCAGATCCTGCTCAAGGCCTGTGGTTCCCCCCACCATCTGCCACCCGCCCGTGGCCTGCTGCCCCCTTTGGCCGTCCTCACCCAGCTCTGAATCCTTCTTCTGCAAATGGCAGGGGAAGGAGCCGGAGCATCTCCTCTCCTACATAGCGCCCCATACTTCTTACATCCAGTGATGTCACCTTTGTTGTAGACGTTCTCTTTCCTCATCTTCTCCAATAAGACCAGACCGCCATCATGATTTTTCAGCCATCTCCCATCTCTGCAGAGATTGACATACAGACATTAGTTTCCCACATTTCCATAAACTTCACATCTTCTGAACACCCTTTCCTGCCTCCCCCAATACTGTGCTCCCCAATACTATACTGCAGAAACAGTCCCCCTGGAAATACTCCTACCACACAGATAGTGCCCCCAATACTGTGCCCACTGTGCTCCCCAATACTATACTGCAGAAACAGCCCCCCTGGACATACTACTACCACACAGATAGTGCCCCCTTCAACAATTATTGGCACACAGTGCTGTAAAAAATTAACTGCGCTCAGACACTAATAGTATAAAGATAATGTCCCTCAAAAATAATTGTGCTAAGCTGATACTGTGCCAGGGTGCCCCCCAAAGTAACAGTGCTCCCCAAATTCCCACCAATAGAAATAATTCTTAGTAGTAATAATGCTCCTATAGTGCCTATACTAGTAGTAATAATGTTCCTCATAGCCCCCCAGTAGTAGTAAAGCTCTGCATAATACCTCCTAGTAGTAGTAATAATTCTCCCTATAATATGACAGTACATGAAATACCCCCGCTTAGTGCCCGCAGTTGAGCTAATGTCCCCATAATGTATGCCAGTATAAAATACCCCTATATAGTGCCCCAGTAAATGCCCTCATAGTGCTCCTCTCCCCCTTCTTCATAGTGTCCCCCATAATATTCCAGTAAAAAAATGCCCCTTCTTAGTACCCCCAGCAGATGCTCCTATAATGCCCCTCTCCCCCATAATGTGCCATTAAAAAATGCCCCTTCTTAGTGCCACCAGATGCCCCAATAATGCTCCACTCACCCATAGTGCCGCTCTCCCCTATAATGCCTCCCATAATGTGCCAGTAAAAAATGCCCCCATAGTGCCCCCAAATAATGCCCCTATAGTGCCAACAGATGCCCCATAGTGCCGCTCTCCCCTATAGTGCCAATAAAAAAGTCCCTTTAGAGCCCCTAGATGCCCCCATCGTGCTCCTCTCCCCATGGTGCCCCCCACATAATGTGCCAGAGAAATGCCCCCCTATAGTGCCCCCCCAAAATGGGCAAGAAATAAATGCCCCCAGTATGCCACCCCCCAAAAAATGGGGCTGTAAGAAATGCCAACTCCCCCCACCTCTTCCAGCCTGTGTCCCTGCTGTGTGCTGCCTGGTTCAGGCGGCGCGATGATAATGACGTCATCGCGCCGCCTGAGCCGGCCTCTGATAGGCTGCATTAGTGCCTGCGGCCTATCAAAAGAACAGGGAAGGGAGACGCCTCTCCCTCCCCTGCCCTGCAGTAGCACAGGCATCTGTATCGCCGTCCTGAGGACAGAGATACAGATGAATATGGAGATGAGCGCTTCCACAATGTAGCGGCCGTTTTTTGGGGGCGGCCTGGGGGGCAATTGCCTTCCTGCCCCCCCCCCCCCCGTCCCAGCCCGCCCCGGTAGGTAACTACCGTATTTTTCGCCCTATAAGACGCACTTTCCCCCCCCCCCAAAAGTGGGGGGGGAAAAGCAGTGTGTCTTATGGGGCGAATGCTGCTGATTTTGCCGTATTTTCAATGATACACCCACCGCGATGCCGTGTGGCGGGTGTATCAGCTGTGAGGGAGGAGGGGCCGGCATCTGCATTTATAATGACAGCGGGGCCCGTGCAGTGACTGTATTCTACTACACGGGCCCCGCTCACTGTATAATCGTATCTGTATTCTGTAATAGTTAATTGTGTCTATTCCGGTAATCGCATAATCAGCGCTACTTACAACTACAAGCGCTCGGTAGGTAGCAGAGAGGAGGGAGGAGGCAGGCCGGGAGGACGGGCAGGCGGCGCGTCACTTACTACGTCACGCGCCTGCGCCGCCCACTTTATGAATGAAGCAGGCGGCGTGGGCGCATGACATAGTGACTCACGCTGCCAGCGCCTGTCCTCCCGGCCTGCCTCCTCCCTCCTCTCTGCTACCTACCGAGCGCTTGTAGTTCTTAGTAGCGCTGATTATGCGATTACCGGTATATACATAATTAACTAATACAGAATACAGATACGATTATACAGTGAGCGGGGCCCATGTAGTAGAATACAGTCACTGCACGGGCCCCGCTGTCATTATAAAAGCAGATGCGAAACCCAACTCTTGTGTTGAGGGTTTGAGGGTCATTCACTACAGGGACACTGTTATGGAGGGGATCTGTGGATGACACATAGCATAAGATGCTATACATGTGTCATCCACAGATCCCCCCCATAACAGTGTCATACACAGATCCCCATAACAGTGCCATCCAGAGACCCCAATAAGAGCCACCCACAGATCCCCCATAAGTGTCACCCACAGATCCCCCATAAGTGTCACCCACAGATCCCCCATAACAGTGCGTCACCCACAGATCCCCCATAACAGTGCATCACCCACAGATCCCCCATAACAGTGCGTCATCCACAGATCCCCCATAACAGTGTGCCATCCACAGATCCCCCCATATAAGTGTCATCCACAGATCCCCCATAACAGTGCATCACCCACAGATCCCCCATAACAGTGCGTCACCCACAGATCCCCCATAACAGTGTGCCATCCACAGATCCCCCATAACAGTGCGTCACCCACAGATCCCCCATAACAGTGTGTCACCTACAGATCCCCCATAACAGTGCGTCACCCACAGATCCCCCATAACAGTGCGTCACCCACAGATCCCCCATAACAGTGTGTCACCCACAGATCCCCCATAACAGTTCGCCATCCACAGATCCCCCATAACAGTGCGCCATCCACAGACCACAATTAGTTCAAAACCCATCAAAAGCGGTTCAATTTTTTTTCTTCTTATTTTCCTCCTTCAAAAATCTAGGTGCGTCTTATGGGCCGGTGCGTCTTGTATGGCGAAAATACGGTAGGCCTCTCTTCACAAGTCTGCGATGTTTCACTGTAATTATAATGTGTTTTCATGGGAATGGCTTGTGAGTATATTGTGGTCACAAGCAATCTAGCTCAATTGTCTGGTTCTCATGGTCTTCTACAACAACAAAAAAAAGATTTTTAAAGGATAACTGTCGTTTTTTTTTTTTTGGAGTATTGGATTGTGGTGATTAATATCTCCTTGGTGGCCCTATTTCAACTTTTTCCAGTGTATTCAATCTCCCCTTAATTCCACAGTTTTGTTCCCTGTATTGCCTGCTTTTACCTGTGCTTAAAATAAGGTTGCTAGGCATGGTCCGTCTATCTGTTGAAGGACGGAGCATGCAGAAGCACGCAGTGTGCAAGGTCAGATTACAGACAGCCAGGCACTGTAAGTAAATGATTAAAGCCAGGTCCTCCCCAGCAGCTGATAACGGTGCCTGGGCTGTGTGCACTTCTCCCTGTCCCTGCGCTTGGCAGACGCTCCCTCACTCAGCAGAGCTGGAGAATGCAGAGTGGAAGCAGAGCAGGGAAGGGAGATCTGCCATCTGCTCAGTGTATAAATGAAAGCAACATGTGGTAAGAGGACCCCTTTGTGCTGCAGGAGATTAACCCTTTAGGGGGAAGGGGTCTGGTTACTGACAATTTTGGGGGGCTATTGTTACTGGCTAGTGAGGGCAGGCGTGATTAGCCTCAGGGTGAGGGCAGTGGCGGCCATCTTAACTGAATAGTGAAATTGCAGTTTTATGCAGAGAACAGCCCGATAAAGGCAGGTACTTCAGTCTTTACCTCACTGACATACACAGTTTTACACCAGGTTTCCATAACAACTTAGCCATTCTTCTTCAGTGTTATAGGTAATTGTTTAGAGCAGGGGTGCACAACAGTTCCTTGTTGGGGGCCACATTGCCAGACTGAACAAATGACGAGGGCCGAAATTAAAATTTAAAGGTGTATCAACAACTGAAATATTGTACTTATGGCATATTGAACACACATTATATAACATTAATGTCTAGTTAGACTTCCAGGACTCCCAATTAATGGGAGAAATACATGAAAAATACATGTGAGCAGCCACAAGACATAGGCATACATGTCTGTTACCAGATGGTTGAGGGCCGCACAGAATGGTATTAAGGCCGCAGGTTGTGCACCCCTGGTTTAAAGGGTGGGCTGCTGTGGAGGTCATCTTGTAAGGGGTTGAGACACTGTGGCGGTCACAGTTAGGGGATGGGGTACTGTGGAGGTCATTGTTAAAGGGAACCTGTCACCAGGATTTTGTGTATAGATCTGAGGACATGGTTGCTAGATGGCCGCTAGCACATCAGCAATACCGAGTCCCCATAGCTCTGTGTGCTTTTATTGTGTAAAAAAAAAGATTTGATACATAAAAGAGTCATATTTTTCAAGCTCTGACTCATCTCAGGTTAATTTGCATATGTATCAAATTGTTTTTTTTACACAATAAAAGCACACAGAGCTATGGGGACTGGGTATTGCAGATGTGCTAGCGGCCATCTAGCAACCCATGTCCTCAGCTCTATACCCAAAATCCAGGTGACAGGTTCCCTGTGGAGGTCACTGTTAAGGGGGCAGGGCGCTGTGGAGGTCACTGTTATGGGGGAAATTTAAACATAAAATATACACTGTGTAACTGCTGCGATATATAGGGCTATTAGTGATTTCCTCGTAAAAAATAATAAAATAAAAAAGGGCAAGAAGTGGCCTCTTGGGCACCCTTAGAACAAATCTAGTAAACACACAAACATACCAACACTTCAGCGCCAGGTACATATTCTAATTTGTAAATAAAAGGACTAAAAAATAACTTATGAGTGCCATAATGTTTCTTTATGAATGGGCATATTACTGTGAGGGGGCATATATCATAGCATAATTACTGTGAGGGGGCACATATCAGGGCATAAATACTATGAAGGGGCACATATCTGGGCATAACTACTGTGAAGGGGCACATGTCAGGGCATAACTACTGTGAGCAGGCACATATGTGGGCATAATACTATGAAAAGGGCACATATGTGTACATAATACTGTGAAAAGGAAACATGTCTGGACAAAACTACTGTGAGGGGCCACATATCTGAGCATCGCTACTGTGTGAGGGAACATATATGGGCATATCTACTGTGAGGGGCACATATGTGGATATAACTACTGTGAGGGGGCACATATCAGGGCATAATTACTGTGAGGGGGCACATATGTGGGCATAACTACTGTGAGGAGGCACATATCAGGGCATAATTACTGTGAGGGGGCACATATGTGGGCATAACTACTCTGAGGGGGCACGTATCTGTCATAACTACTGTGAAGGGGGCACAATGTGGGCATAAATACTGTGTTGTGGCATAAAGGGGGAATAATTACTATGTGGGGGCATTTAGGGGATTGGTTGGGATTAGGTGTACTGTATGGTTATGCTTTGGGCAGAGCTAGAGGCGTGGCCCAGTACGGAAAAAAAATTGTGCGCCATACAAAGTATCCCTCTTCTTTCTTTTTTAAAAGTTGAGAGGTATGATATGACCATTGCTGGTCATATCATAATAACTTATGAGTGCCATAATGTTTCTTTATGAATGGGCATATTACTGTGAGGGGGCATATATCTTAGCATAATTACTGTGAGGGGGCACATATCAGGGCATAACTACTGTGAAGGGGCACATGTCAGGGCATAACTACTGTGAGCAGGCACATATGTGGGCATAATACTATGAAAAGGGCACATATGTGTACATAATACTGTGAAAAGGACACATGTCTGGACAAAACTACTGTGAGGGGCCACATATCTGAGCATCGCTACTGTGTGAGGGAACATATATGGGCATATCTACTGTGAGGGGCACATATGTGGATATAACTACTGTGAGGGGGCACATATGTGGGCATAACTACTGTGAGGGGGCACGTATCTGTCATAACTACTGTGAAGGGGGCACAATGTGGGCAAGGGGGAATAATTACTATGTGGGGGCATTTAGGGGATTGGTTGGGATTAGGTGTACTGTATGGTTATGCTTTGGGCAGAGCTAGAGGCGTGGCCCAGTACGGAAAAAAAATTGCGCGCCACACAAAGTATCCCTCTTCTTTCTTTTTTAAAAGTTGAGAGGTATGATATGACCATTGCTGGTCCGTTGCTTTGTGTTACTATGACCACTGGACAGTACAACTTCTCATGTGTTATTTGTCTTGGTTGTGCACACTACCACTTAACTCTTTCTGTGTGTATTAGCAGTGTCATTTCCCTCTCTGTGTCCAAGTAGTTGCACAGTATAAGTTCCTACAGTACATGATATACAGTTGCAAGAAAAAGTATGTGAACCCTTTGGAATGATATGGATTTGTCATGGTCTTACCTTCTTGCTGTTCTCCTTCGTTTGACATGTGCTGGCGGCCATCTTGGTTTCTGGGTTTCTTGTAGCCTCCCACCCTGCGGCTTCTCCTTCCCACTGGGAGGAGCTGGATGCCTAGCTCATATATATAGGAGGTCTGTGGCTTCAGTTCCTTGCTTGGTCCTCCTGTGTTCACATGCTTCTAAGACTGCTGCTGCTTCTGGTTCCTGATCCTGGCCTCGTCTGACTACCCCGCTGGTTCCTGATCCTGGCTTCGTCTGACTACCCCGCTGGTTCCTGATCCTGGCTTCGTCTGACTACCCTTCTGGTTCCTGACCTCTGGCTACGCAAGACCCTGCTTCGGTTTAGCCATCCGTTTGGACTTTTGCTTACAGCTTGATTTTCAATAAAGCCTTCTTATTCCCACTTATCTCTTGTTGTACGTCTGGTTCATGGTTCCATGACATTAGGACCAAGCCATGAATTCTGACGGTACAGGGCCATCCTCGCTACCTACGCTGATTGCCAGACTTGATCAGCAGGATCACCTGTTGGGTCGGTTCGCTGTGGCGTTGCAAACCCTGCTTGAACGCACGGCTCATTTCGCTTCCGTTGCCGATGGGTCGGTGGTCGCTCCTGGGCCCGCTCCTACTGCCGCTCCGGTTGTTGCGCCAGAGTCTACCCCGACACCTGTTGCTGCGCCTGCGGTGTCTCGGGGTATGATCGGTTCTGCCCCCCTTCCACAGCGCTTTGGGGGAGAGCCAACTCAGTGCCGAGGTTTCCTTAACCAGGTGGGCATTTATTTCGAGTTGCTGCCACATGCCTTTCCTACTGAGAGATCAAAGGTGGGCTTCTTGATCTCGCTGCTCTCGGACAAGGCCTTGGCCTGGGCCAGCCCTTTATGGGAGAACAACAATCCGGTGGTTGCCGAGTTTTCCGGTTTTGTTGCTTCTCTTCGGAAGGTATTCGATGTGCCGGCTCGTGCTGCCTCTGCTGCGAAGCTCCTTATGTCCATCAGACAGGGTTCACGATCCGTAGCTGAATACGCCATTGAGTTTCGTACCCTGGCAGCAGAGGTGGGCTGGAATAATGAGGCTCTGGTCGCTGCTTTCTCTCATGGTCTCTCGGATGCCTTGAAGGATGAGGTTGCAGCTAAGGACCTACCAGTG
Organism: Bufo gargarizans; assembly: GCF_014858855.1. NCBI lineage: Eukaryota > Metazoa > Chordata > Amphibia > Anura > Bufonidae > Bufo > Bufo gargarizans. Next base: position 223,827 of record NW_025334205.1, on the reverse strand, counting down.
GAGCTTGAGTCTCTTATTTCTTTCCTGATTTTGATTGACACCAGACTCAGGGAGAGACCTTCCTTTAAGGAGAGCCTGCGGAGGCCTTCTAACAGATTGGCGCCTACGTTTGCTGTCCCACCCGTGCCTCCCTCTCCTCCCACGCCTCCTGGGGATGACTTGTCTGGGGGTGAACCCATGCAGCTGGGGTTTGCTCGCCTGTCTGAGGGGGAGAGGGTACTCCGGAGACGCGAGGGCCGATGCATGTACTGTGGTCTCGGTGGGCATTTTCGGTTGGCATGTCCGAACCGTCCGGGAAACGCTCGCACCTGAGATCCTGTCGGGGGCAGATCTTGGGTGGAGTCTCCTCGTCCCCGGTTTCCCGTGTTGACAAACCACTGATCACTGTTGTCCTCTCCTGGGTCGGGGGCTCGGTGACGACCCAGGCGTTGGTGGACTCTGGTGCTGGTGGTTTGTTCATTGATAGTGTGTTCGCTGCCGCCAATTCCATTCCTCTGCAGCCTCGAGGTTCCCCACTGGCTCTTGAGGCGATAGACGGCAGACCCCTTCTGCCGCCACACGTGACTCATGAGACCCTTCCAGTGGGGATAGCCATTGGTGCCGTTCACAGAGAGTCGGTCTGTCTCCAGGTGATTTCGTCTCCGCACTACTCGGTGGTCTTGGGGTACCCCTGGCTCCAGAAACATAATCCGACTTTCGATTGGAGATCGGCCGAGATCCTCTCGTGGTCACCGCAGTGTGGGGCTAGTTGCATCCATGGGCCTGTCAAGTTGCTGTGTACTTCCTCGGACTCTCTGTTGCCTCCTGAATACGAAGAGTACCGGGATGTATTCGATAAGGTGCGCGCGGTTGCCCTACCTCCGCACCGCCCATACGATTGTGCCTTAGAGTTACAACCTGGTGCCGTTCCTCCTCGTGGCAAAGTCTATCCACTGTCGGTAGCGGAGAATGAGGCCATGGAGGAGTACGTGAGGGAGGCGCTTTCACGCGGACACATTCGCAAATCCTCGTCCCCGGCAGGGGCTGGATTTTTCTTTGGGAAAAAGAAGGGCGGTGAGTTGAGGCCTTGCATCGATTACAGGGGTCTCAATCGCATCACGATCAAGAACGCTTACCCGATACCCTTGATTTCCGAGCTGTTCGATCGCCTCAAAGGGGCCACGGTCTTTACCAAACTCGACCTGAGGGCGGCATATAACCTGGTAAGGATCAAGGCGGGCGATGAGTGGAAGACCGCGTTTAACACCAGGACCGGTCATTATGAATCCTTGGTTATGCCCTTTGGGTTGTGCAATGCGCCCGCAGTCTTCCAGGAATTCATCAACGATGTTTTCCGTGACCTGTTGCAGCAGTGTGTGGTGGTCTATTTGGATGACATCTTGGTATATTCTGAATCCATGGAGGCCCACATTATGGATGTCAGACGAGTGTTGCAACGGTTACTAGAGAACAGGCTGTTCGGTAAGCTTGAGAAATGCGAATTTCACCGATCCCAGGTAACCTTCTTAGGTTACATCATTTCCGCTGAGGGGTTCTCCATGGATCCTGAGAAGGTTTCGGCTGTCTTACAGTGGCCCCAGCCCAGTGGTCTCCGTGCCCTGCAGCGCTTTTTGGGCTTCGCCAATTATTATCGGAAGTTCATCAGGGACTTTTCCATGCTAGCCAAGCCTCTCACGGATCTGACCAGGAAGGGCAGTAATTTCCAGGTCTGGCCGCTCGAGGCCATCCGAGCTTTTGAGGCTCTAAAGTCCGCCTTTGTGTCGGCTCCGATTCTGTCGCATCCCAACCCTGGGTTGCCCTTTGTCCTCGAGGTGGACGCGTCTGAGACGGGAGTAGGCGCCCTTCTGTCTCAGCGTAGAACACCAGAGGGTCCTCTGCTTCCTTGTGGGTTTTACTCCCGGAAACTGTCTTCCGCGGAGTGCAACTATCAGATTGGTGACAGGGAGTTATTGGCCATCGTGCAGGCCCTTAAAGAATGGAGGCACTTGCTCGAGGGTTCGGTGGCTCCGGTTCTCATCCTGACGGACCACAAGAATCTGACCTACCTTTCTGAGGCCAAGAGATTGACACCACGTCAGGCCAGATGGGCTCTGTTCTTGTCACGTTTTAATTACGTGGTCTCCTACCTACCCGGTTCCAAGAACATCAGAGCGGATGCCTTATCACGGCAGTACTCCGAGCTGTCCAGGGAGGAGTCGATTCCGACTTCGGTCATACCTCCGAATCAGATCCTGGCCGCCATTCGCACCAGTCTGACCTCTCCCCTGGGTGAGCAGATTTTGGCGGCTCAATCTGGTGCTCCCTCTGGGAGACCCTAACGGCAGATGTTTTGTGCCTGAGGAGTTGCGCACTCGGTTGTTGCGAACCTACCATAACTCCAAGGCCGCGGGGCATCCTGGAAAGAATCAGCTGTCCTGGGCTGTTTCACGTCTGTTCTGGTGGCCTTCTCTACGTTCCGACATCGCCGCATATGTAGCGGCATGCTCCGTTTGTGCCCAGAGTAAGTCCCCTCGGCACCTTCCGTTGGGCCTTTTGCAACCCATAGCCACCGGGGAGCGCCCATGGTCACACCTGGGGATGGATTTCATTGTGGACCTCCCTGCATCCCGAGGCCATACGGTCATTCTCATGATTATGGATCGGTTTTCCAAAATGTGCCACTGTGTTCCTCTCAAGAAGTTACCCTCTGCACAAGAGTTGGCCACGATTTTCGCCAGGGAGGTCTTCCGGTTGCACGGTTTGCCCAAGGAGATTGTGTCGGATCGGGGGAGTCAGTTTGTGTCCAGGTTCTGGCGCGCCTTTTGCTCCCAGTTGGGGATTCATCTCTCTTTCTCCTCGGCCTACCACCCTCAGTCCAATGGGGCCGCAGAACGATCCAATCAGGCCTTGGAGCAATTCCTTCGTTGCTATGTCTCCGATCACCAAGACAATTGGGTTGACCTCCTGCCTTGGGCTGAGTTTGCCAGGAACACGGCGGTGAACTCTTCCTCTGGGACGTCTCCCTTCATGGCCAATTATGGGTTCCAACCTGCCGTGTTACCGGAGGTATTCTCTCCCCAGGATATTCCGGCTGTGGAGGATCACCTTTCCGTCCTACGTGCTTCTTGGGTACAGATCCAGAGGTCCCTTGAGGTCTCTGCGCAGCGCCAGAGACTCCAGGCTGATCGCAGACGAGCGCCCGCTCCTTCCTACCAGGTCGGAGACCGTGTATGGTTGTCCACCCGCAACCTCAACCTTCGAGTGCCCACTCCCAAGCTGGCGCCTCGTATTGTTGGTCCCTTCCGAGTGCTTCGCAGGGTAAACCCGGTAGCCTATGCCCTTGCGCTTCCTCCTGGCATGCGGATCTCCAACGTGTTTCATGTCTCCCTGTTGAAGCCATTGGTGTGTAATCGTTTCACTTCCTCGGTTCCTCGGCCCCGTCCGGTCCAAGTGGGCAATCGTGAGGAATATGAGGTGAGCAATATCCTGGACTCACGCCTGGTCCGCGGTCGGTTGCAGTTTTTGGTCCATTGGCGTGGTTATGGTCCAGAGGAGCGTTCCTGGGTTCCCTCCGCAGACGTCCATGCTCCTGCTTTGCTCCGAGCCTTCCACGCACGCTTCCCTCAGAAACCGTTCCTTACTCCGCGGAGGAGGGGCCCTTGAGGGGGAGGTACTGTCATGGTCTTACCTTCTTGCTGTTCTCCTTCGTTTGACATGTGCTGGCGGCCATCTTGGTTTCTGGGTTTCTTGTAGCCTCCCACCCTGCGGCTTCTCCTTCCCACTGGGAGGAGCTGGATGCCTAGCTCATATATATAGGAGGTCTGTGGCTTCAGTTCCTTGCTTGGTCCTCCTGTGTTCACATGCTTCTAAGACTGCTGCTGCTTCTGGTTCCTGATCCTGGCCTCGTCTGACTACCCCGCTGGTTCCTGATCCTGGCCTCGTCTGACTACCCCGCTGGTTCCTGATCCTGGCTTCGTCTGACTACCCCGCTGGTTCCTGATCCTGGCTTCGTCTGACTACCCCGCTGGTTCCTGATCCTGGCTTCGTCTGACTACCCTTCTGGTTCCTGACCTCTGGCTACGCAAGACCCTGCTTCGGTTTAGCCATCCGTTTGGACTTTTGCTTACAGCTTGATTTTCAATAAAGCCTTCTTATTCCCACTTATCTCTTGTTGTACGTCTGGTTCATGGTTCCATGACAGGATTTCTGCACAAATTCGTCATAAAATGTGATCTGATCTTCATCTAAGTCACAACAATAGACAATCACAGTCTGCTTAAACTAATAACACACAAAGAATCTAATGTTACCATGTTTTTATTGTACACGCAATCTAAACATTCACAGTGCAGGTGGAAAAAGTATGTGAACCCCTAGACTAATGACATCTCCAAGAGCTAATTGGAGTGAGGTGTCAGCCAACTGAAGTCCAATCAATGAGATGAGATTGGAGGTGTTGGTTACAGCTGCCCTGCCCTATAAAAACACACACCAGTTCTGGGTTTGCTTTTCACAAGAAGCATTGCCTGATGTGAATGATGCCTCGCACAAAAGTGCTGTCAGAAGACCTGCGATTAAAAATTGTTGACTTGCATAAAGCTGGAAAGGGTTTTAAAAGTATTTTCAAAAGCCTTGCTGTTCATCAGTCCACGGTAAGACAAATTGTCTATACATGGAGAAAGTTCAGCACTGCTGCTACTCTCCCTAGGAGTGGCCATCCTGTAAAGATGACTGCAAGAGCACAGCGCAGACTGCTCAATGAGGTGAAGAAGAATCCTAGAGTGTCAGCTAAAGACTTACAAAAGTCTCTGGCATATGCTAACTTCCCTGTAAGTGAATCTACGATACGTAAAACACTAAACAAGAATGTATTTCATGGGAGGATACCACAGAGGAAGCCACTAATGTCCCAAAAAAACATTGCTGCACGTTTACAGTTTGCACAAGAGCACCTGTATGTTCCACAGCAGTACTGGCAAAATATTCTGTGGACAGAGGAAACCAAAGTTGAGTTATTTGGAAGAAACACACATCACTGTGTGTGGAGAAAAAGAGGCACAGCACACCAACATCAAAACCTCATCCCAACTGTGAAGTATGGTGGTGGGGCATCATGGTTTGGGGCTGCTTTGCTCTGACAGGGCCTGGACGGATTGCTATCATCGAAGGAAAAATGAATTCCCAAGTTTATCAAGACATATTGCAGGAGAACTTAAGGCCATCTGTACACCAGCTGAAGCTCAACAAAAGATGGGTGTTGCAACAGGACAACGACCCAAAGCATAGAAGTAAATCAACAACAGAATGTCGGGGCATATGCTTCTATTTTAGTAGTAAAGCAGCCTCATTTGTGTGTGGGTTTGTTTCAGCATGTTGATACGATTTTCGAAGCTTGCTGTAACTTCGATGGGTTTTCATGGTTTCAATATGATGAAACTTTTCGCCAGAAGTTAGCAGTTCACCCAGGTCTGAAGTGGGGAAGCAAGGATGTAGGATTATGGCTCAGTTTGATGCTTCCTCAGAGGTCAGATGTTTCAACAAAACAGCAGAGTGGGGGAGCTCAAAATATTGTCAAGAAGGGTTTATGTTTTGCCTTTAATGAGTCTGCGTGTAAATGGTTGAATTCATGTAGGTATAAGCACGAATGTTCAGTCTGTTTGGGTCCACAACCTATGTTCAGGTGTTTTAAAAGGGATTCTGGACCTCAACAGACCTTCAATAAGGAATTTTTAAAAAGCGTAGACTCCGGTGAATTTAACAAACATGCTTCCGTGGTTAGGAACACATCCAAATCGGGAGAAGGCGGAGCTTCTGCTTAAGGGTTTTAGTAAGGGTTTCGTGGTTCCGGTTTTAAAGGCCCAGAATGTATTTGGTTAAGAAAACAACATTGCGTGAATATGGTCTGTTTTATTGTTGAATATGACACCATGTCGGGGGCCAGAATGGGGTTTGCCCCTCATGGTGTCATTGAAAACACAGTGGGTCAGATTTATCATGACTCTGACAGCTCACTCCACTTTAACATATGGCTAAAGTCAGTTTTAGCCAAGTCAGATTTATGATCGGCCCTTTAAGACTGTAATAAATGTGGTTTGACTGTAGCAGTTTATCCGTCAGTAAGCAGCTTTACAAAAGTCACACATCTTTACGAAAAAGTTGCATGTTCTATTAAAAAGTCTCATAAGATAAGCATGGTCCTCACTGGAGTGAAATTGCGACTTTTTTGTGACTTTTTAAATAGCCCCAATAGTAAATCTGTCTAGAGATTAATTTACATAAGAAAACACGCCCACTTTCAGAAAACTGGCGAGCATAGTGCAGAGCAGAAAAAAGTCGCAAATTTGTGCGCAGTTTTAGCGTTTGGGACTTTTTGGGGGATATTTTCACTCCATTATTCTGACCTGAGCTAATGATAAATCTGGCCCAGTATGTTTTTGTGGTATTCCCCCCCCCCCCCCCCTCCTATTTTCTATAAAATTTCTCCTCAGGTTGTCAGTAAGCCGGTGACAAGTCAGACAGCTTCTGGATTGGTCAATTTGGTTGCTGGATGGTTGCTAGGCAAGTTTGCCCAGCGTTGCTATTGGTTAAATCGGTTGCTGCCTGGTTGCTGGGCATATTTTCTATTTTGAAATCGAACATTGATTGGTTATGGGCGCTTTGTGGTGGGAATTTCAGCTATTTATGGAGCAGTACTTACATTGAGGACTCAGTCAGAGTGTCAAGATTCAAGCTGAAAGTTCGTCCTGCCCGCCCTCCCGAAGATTTGTCCCGGTCTTTGAATTTTGGGGGGAAGGGTTAGTCGCCCAGCCTTCTGGGTGGACAAATGATAAGTGGTAACGGACTTTATTATTATGGGTATTTTAAATTTATAATGGTTTATTTGCCTTTGGTTTATGTTACCCCCAGAATTTAATAAAGACCGCGGCCATTTCATTTACAATTACAATTTTGTCATTATTTATAGGTTATTCATGATATGGTCTGTTTTATTGTTGAATATGACACCATGGCTTAAACAGAAGAAAATACACCTCTGGAGTGTCCCAGTCAGAGTCCTGACCTCAACCTGATAGAGATGCTGTGGCATGACCTCAATAAAGCGATTCACACCAGACATCCCAAGAATATTGCTGAACTGAAACAGTTCTGTAAAGATGAATGGTCAAGAATTACTCCTGATCGTTGTGCACGTCTGATCTGCAACTACAGGAAACGTTTGGTTGAAGTTATTGCTGCCAAAGGAGGTTCAACCAGTTATTAAATCCAAGGGTTCACATACTTTTTCCACCTACACTGTGAATGTTTACATGGTGTGTTCAATAAAAACATGGTAACATTTAATTCTTTGTGTGTTATTAGTTTAAGCAGACTGTGACTGTCTATTATTGTGACTTAGATGAAGATCAGATCACATTTTATGACCAATTTGTGCAGAAATCCATATCATTTCAAAGGGTTCACATACTTTTTCTTGCAACTGTATGTATATATATATATATATATATATATACACATATATATATATATATATATATATATATATATAAATATATATATATACACAGCACAGTACCTTTTCCCTCATGCTGTACATCTGGGTATCACAGGACCACTTCCTTCATGCTGTATATATATGGACATCATAATGCCTCTTTCCTCATGTTCTATATATTGTCAACACAGTACTACGTCTTAAAGCTTTACATATGGCCTTCACAATACTGCTTATTCATTATGTTTGTACAGTTGCACAGTACCACCTGTCTGCGGGTAAACTTGAGCAAATCACAGTACTTCTTCCTTCATTCCCTGGTGCACAGAACAATCACCTCCCCACCCAGGGCACTGCACAGTATCCTGTCTCTGTCACTTTTATCTAGAATGACCCCCATTTCTGAGCTCTATTGTTTGTATATATAACGGTGTGCAGCCATTTTTTGTATAAATATGAACAGTGCACAGTACTTCTTCCCTCATGCCCTGGTGCACAGTACAATCACTCCCCCGGGTACTGCACAGTACTTCTTCCCTCATTCCCTGGTGCACAGTACAATCACTCCCCCGGGCAGTGCACAGTATTCTGTCTCTGACTATAAATATGAACAGTGCACAGTACTTCTTCCCTCATTCCCTGGTGCACAGTACAATCACTCCCCCGGGCACTGCACAGTACTTCTTCCCTCATTCCCTGGTGCACAGTACAATCACTCCCCCGGGCACTGCACTGTATCCTGTCTCTGCCCATAAATACGAGGAGACTGCTTGTCCTGTATGTCTGGACAGTTGCACAGTGTGACTCCTCTGGCTCTGCACGTCAGTATACACATACAGTGTGCCCACCCCTTGTGCCCCCTCCACTCTTCATGCACCACACCCTTCAGCTCCAGAGACGAGTGAGATGGGGATGTGTCTGCAGCACCAGGGAGGGACGGTGTCTGAGAGGTCCCCTGCACCCCGCAATCCTGTGAGTAACCCCACCCTGCGTGTGCTGTAGAGTCCCTGAACCTGTTGCACCCATATATAGACATTTAGTATGTGATGTCTGGGAAGGCCGGCATTGGAAAGCTGGGTGACAGCTTCAGACAGCTTTAAAATGGTGGGACCCTGGAAAATATATCAGGAGCAGGTCATGAGGCTGGATACACTTCATGACTACTGTAGTTACAGTACCAGGAAATCGCTGACATTGCGGCAGAATGAAGGTACATTCACACCACAGAATATTTTCTGCTGAGGGGCCGCTTCATCTCCACAGTGGTGAAAGATGCTGGAAACCACATTCACAAGATATGGATTTTACACAGATTTCCACGCTGAATATTTCTAGTGTCAGTATAGTTTTAGGATTAAAGGGTTTTCCTTATATTGCACCTGCAGATTTTGCAGGCGATTGTTGGGAGGGAAGCGTTCCTTCCCGGCAACCGCCTGCTCGTTATATGGAACGATCTTCTCCAGAGTATGGGGAGGAGCGATCGTTATGCCATCATTCATCTCCATACTTGAATCACTGTTTGCCGGCAGAAGATCGTGATTAGACAGCACAATCTGCCGCTGGCAAACGACTTTTAAACCTGCTAAGAAGTGTTTTCTCGTTGATCGGGTAATTAATCGGCAGCAGTATTAGGCTAGGTCTACACAACGACATTTGTTGCACCAATGTTGCGCGACAATTTTTCTAATGGCAGTCTATGGTGTCGCACTGCAACATGCAACATGCTGCGACTGCGACAAAACAGTCGCAGAAAATCCATTCGAGATGGATTTTTCTGCGACTGTTGCGTCACAGTAGCAGCATGTTGCATGTTGCAGTGCGACACCATAGACTGCCATTAGAAAGATTGTCGCGCAACATTGGTGCAACAAAATGTTGCGCTACCAATGTTGCAGTGTTGTTGTGCCCTTATTGTCACGCGACAAATGTCGTCGTGTAGACCTAGCCTTACACTGCCAGACCATGCAGCTTCAGTATTATCGGCAGGTGTAACATAAGCTTTAGACATAGTTTAGTTACTATTAGGTAACAATTAGGGGTAGTCTCCAGTTAAATTGTACGTATACTTAAAAAAAAAACTTGATATTTTATAGTGACATATCAAAGGTTTTGATCGGTGGGGGCCGAGCGCTGAGACCTCCACCAGCTGTGAAAATGAGGAGATAGAAACTCTCATAGAGAGCACAGTTCTCGCTGCTGGGTTGTCTCAGGGTTAGGTTACTAGAAAGTACCAGTTAGGGGTAGTCCCAGGATTAGGTTAGTAGAAGGTTACAACTAGGAGTACTCTCAGGATTAGGTTTTTAGTATGTAACAATTAGGCCTCTTGCACACAAACGTTGTGCATCCGTTCCGTGTATTCAACTTGAATGGGTCCGTGTTCCATCCACTCCGCATAAAAAATAGAACAAGTTCTATTTTTTGCGGTGCGTATTCACGGCCCGAAACACCATGGAAGCACCCCATAGTGCTTCCGTGGGGTTCCGATCCGTGCTTCCGTTCCGCATCTCCGTGATTGCGGACCCATTCAAGTGATGCAGAGTGCACACGGGCCGGTACCTTGTATTGCGGACCCGCCATACGGCCACAGGCACACAACCTTCGTTTGCTCAGGCAGATTATCGCTAAGAAATGTTCATAGGAACGCTGGTTAGTGATAATCTGCCTGTGTAAAGGTGCCGCTGATTACCCAATGAACGAGTGAAAAGATTTTTTTATGGGGTGATAGGGTCGTTTGTGTGGACACCTAAATTATCATTTGCTGGCATCGGATTGTGCCGTCTAAACAGCACCCTGCTGCTGGCAAACAATGATTCTGTATGGGGACAAGCGATGGCATTAGCGAACAGCCCTCCCCATACTGTGGAGGAGATCTCTTCATGTAATTGCAGATTTAGGCTAGTATTAGATAACAATTAGGAGTAGTTCCAGGTTTAGGTTTACAGTAGGTAACAATTAGGGGTAGTCCTAGGGTTCGGTTTGTAATAGGTTAGGTTTCTTCTTTTTAAATCAGATTTTCCAAAATTATACAAACAATAAAGACTCCTTTTTTACAGATAGTATTACAGCCGATCAAATGAATGACACACAGAGGCGTTATTTAAACCCACAGAAAAAGAAATAACCCCTCCCAATCCCCCCACCCTCTAGTGAAGAGACGGTCCGCCATTTGTAATAACCATATTGCATTTCATCATACTGTCCATCTGACAGTCAGTAAAAAACATCTCTCCCATGTACGTGAGTAGGGCCTATCAATAATCAGACCTAACCACTTAGAGTAAAAGGTTATGTTTATAGTAGGTAACAATTAGGGATAGTCTTAGGCTACTTTCACACTCGCGTTTTGGCTTTCTGTTTGTGAGATCCGTTCAGGGCTCTCACAAGCCGTCCAAAACGGATCCGCTCAGAATGCATCAGTTTGCCTCCGATCAGTCTACATTCCGCTCTGGAGCGCACACCCAAACTCTGCCTGCAGCATTTTGCTGTCCGCCTGATGAAGCAGAGCAAAACGGATCCGTCCTGGCACGCAATGTAAGTCAATGGTGACGGATCCGTTTTCTCTGGCCCAATAGAAAACGTATCCGTCCCCCATTGAATTTCAATGGTGTTCATTTAGGGCTAATCTCAGACCTATGTTAGCAGTAGGTAATAATTTGTGGGATTCTTAGGATTAGGGCTATGATTTAATATTAGGTTAGGATTACATTTCATATTTAGAAATACTGGAAGACTTAATAGTTCTCTCTTAGGCCTCATGCACACTACCTTCCATGTGCAATCCACATTTCTCTCACTCACATAACTAGAAATGACTATTCTAGTCCACAATACAGACAAGAATGGGATATGCTCCTTTAATTTGCAGAGTGAACATACGGATGCGGACAGCACATGGATGACATCTGTGTGCTGTCAGTTGTTTTTTTTTTTGTGGATCCATAGAAATGAATAGGTCCGTGTGTAATCTGCAAAAAATGCAGATCGGACACAGATGCAAAATACGGTTGTGCGCATGGGGCCTTATTTTGAGGAGATTCCTGGACAATACCGTGTACTTGGCAACTGTGAAAAATTAGGGATGGGTGATGTTAGGTTTTTGTAGAGGGAGATTATGTACATGCAACTGGGGTTAGGGATAGAAGTAAGCGTCATTGCAGATATTTATTGACTTTTTGCAGGTCTGCAGCAGGTAGGTTGCAAATCAATTGTTCTCTGTTTTTTCTGAGGGCTGTATTATACTGCTAGACGATTATCGGGTAGGAAGCGTTCCTTCCAGGCAATCGCCTGCTCATCAGTGAAGGAGACCGCTGTATTTACATGCAGAGATCTCCTCCACAGTATGGGGAGGAGCAATTGCTAATGCCATCGCTCGTCCCCATACAGAATCATTGTTTGCCAGCAGCAGAGCGTGATTAGACAGCATGATCTGTTTTTTGAGACCGCATAAAAGATGCGATTACCTGAGGTCTGCTTGTTTCTGGCCAGTCCTCTCCACTGCCTATAGGGCGCTCCTTTCTTACGGCTCTTATTGGGTCAGCATGCACCTTAAATTGCACCAGCCAATGGCTGGCCACCGTGGGCTACTTAAGGCTCCTACCCCTGAGGGAGGGTGCCTAAGCAATATGTTCTTGTTTGCTAGTGTCCTGCAAAGGTGTACTGCTATACGATTGCCTGATCCCTCAGTGCTTCTTGGCACCCATGGGTCAGCTGTCAACCAAACAGAGACTACTTTAGGAGGTAGCAGTCTGGTGGTTCCCCTGTAGTTAAGTCTAGATCCCCTTGTGTAACAGAGGGGATTTATAGTGACACAACAGGAAGAATGCCACCAGATGACAGAGAATGCCACCATAAAAGCACCACTCAAAGTGCACCAATGAAGTTTCCACATAAATAACAATGACCACTTGCCATGATAAAGAGGATAGTAGAAATGCAGCAACCTGCAGAGGTAGAGCTGGGAGGAGGAATGTGTTCCTTTCTGGCCTTGGGATCACATGATGTTCGAGTGTCCTTGCAATGTGTATAGTCAGATAAAAATAACCAAGCCTGGCTCCAGAAAGGAAGCTTTGTCTGAGATACAATGTGGCCTCAGGTTACCCATGAAAGAGAACATATTTTAGGACATTAAACATTAGTAGGTCTAAGGTCAAGGTTGGCAACTGTTCATAAATTCCTGAACATTAATCTAAGGGACTTTTTCTACTCTCTATGATGTGTCTAGAATTTTTTGTAATGCTTTTTATGATTCATTATGGGTTTCCAATGTGTCTGGACCAGATAGAAATAACACAAAGAATGTTTTTTTGTATTATGTTCTTCCAGAAATTGAGAAGCACCCGTCCGACAAACACAAGAGGAGATAGGAAGATGGAGGTTAGTTTTTTATGTTATCTTATAGAGAATGGTTACAGGAATTATTTTGGTCACCAAATGGCAGGACTATGAAGTGTGTGATGTCTTGTGCCAGTCAGGCTGATACATGGTAACATTATGGCTATCCCAAAGACCACCCTCTGATTCAGAGGATGGACTTTAAGATAGCCATGACTCCCTGGGAGGGTGTACAGTGGGTCTAGGAAAGCATTCCCAAACCAAGTGGCTTGTGATATTTGTAGATATGTTCAGTGGTGTTTCACAAAAATGTGACTGAACACCAACTGTAATATTTGATTGTGGCTCTGAAGCTAACAAAGGTTAGGTGAAGGCTGGTTTGGGGCAGGGGCAGACTGGGAACTTAGTGGCCCTGAAAAAAATCTAAAAGATGCCCCATGCTGTAGACGGGGCCAAATAGATAGCAGACAGGAGCAACACAAGTAGATGGGGCCAGCAATACAGTAGTGCAGGACAAAATAACGCCCCCACAGAACTAAATATCACAGCGCAGCACTAAATACTGCCGCCCGCACTGCAGTATTCAACACTATCACAGTCCTGAGAAGGGCGATACGGCTGAATTCAGAAGGGCACCTGCAGCTGCCAGTCAAGTACATAAGTACCTGATGCTCCTACATTAAAGGGCTTATCCAAACTATAAAACATGCCCCCCAATGCCAAGGCCCCTCATATAGATTATACTTAACCCAGTCCCTCTATATGAGGGGCTCTTGGGCCATGCGGAAGGCTCAAGTGGCCCCCTGGGCATCAGCCCACCAGAAAATTTCCCTGTATTGTCTATGGCCAGTCTGCCCCTGATTTTAGGTTACGTGATCTAGTAGTGCTGTTAGACGCAGAAATTAGAGTCAACCCCAGTTTATGAAAGATATGATTTAGAGGCAAAATCTGGCGTGGGACTTAGAGCTCCACATTCTTCAGAGGATTCCTCAGTGTGGAGGCAATGTCTCTGGATGTTTTATCTCAAACACTCCACCTCACTGATACGTGTTAACCTATTCAGGTTTGAATCATCAAACTGCTTAAAGGGCATCTGTCAGCAGATTTGTACCTATGAAACTGACTGACCTGTTTCATGGCAGCTGAAGGCCACTGTGTTGGTCCCATGTTCATATGTGCCCTAATTGCTGAGAAAAAAGATGTTTTACTATATGAAATGAGCCTCTAGGAGCAACGGGGGTGTCCTCTGCACTTTGACAGGACCAGTAGTGAAAACATGACTACGCCTGGCCCCGTCAAAGTGGAGAGAGTGCAGCAGTTTCAGAGACAGCAGAGCCTATAATGGCAATGCCCCCGTGACAAACCACACCTCGCAGCCCCGCCAGACATCACTGTACGTTGGGATCACGCAGTGCGGTTTCATCACTGGTTACCAAGATGTGACATTATGCCCTCCCTGGGAGTATGTAAGGTCAGCTTGGCACAGTTTTACACCGACACCCCCTGTCCACAGGGAGTGAGGGGGGTAGCCAACGCGACCTCCAGCGTGGAACAACACTCGCTCGCAACCCTGACAAACTGGAAAAGCCCTTTTACTGCCCCAGTGAAACAGAGCACTGCCAGCCCATTAGACTACCACCAGTTTCTCGTTAGATATAAGCCTGGTCCATTAACAAGGTTATATCAGGTTAGAAACCAACCCTAAGGCTGGGTTCACACCTGAGCGTTTTACAGCGCGTTCCTACGCGCTGTAAAACGCTCAACAAGGAGAAACCAATGATTCCCTATGGGAATGGTTCTCACCTGGGCATTTTACAGCCCGTACGATCGCGCTGTAAAACGCCCGACGCCCCAAGAAGTACATGAGCTTCTTTGGGGCGTCTTGTCACGCGTTCCCGTACAATCAGGGGTGTCAAACTCAAATTCATCGGGGGCCGCATCAGCAGTTTGGTCACCCTCAAAGGGCCGGTTGTATCTGTAGGATGTATACGGTTGTATACTGTATGGGGGCAGGGGCCACAGGGTGACGTTATACTGTGCGGGGGCAGCCGCTTGGTGACGTTATACTGTATGGGGCCACAAGGAGACGTTATACTGTATGGGGGCACTAGGGCAGCCCCAAGGTGACGTTATACTGTATGGGGCCACAAGGAGACGTTATACTGTATGGGGGCAGCCACAAGGAGACGTTATAATGTATGGGGGCAACAGGGAGACATTATAGTTTATCAAGTGCCACGTGCAGTGCAGATTGCAGGCAGGGCCAGAGCCTCAGAAGACAGACAGCACAACCTTTATTTCTGACACCCCTGCAGATGAGCGTTCCTCCCGGAGCCTGTCCACATCGCAGCTCCCGGCCTGACCTGCAAGGGCTGACTGGGGTCACATAGCATTATACTGATTTATGATGCTATGTAACCCTTACAGTTCTGGAATGTGTTGGATAACACTGACATAATGCTGTCAGTGTTATCCAACATCCTCTTCTCCCATCTTGGCCTGCAATTACTCAGTCTCTGGAGACGGTGTGTTGACTTACTGTGCGCTCCTGTGCCGGCAGGTGGGCGGAGACTTTGATACAGGAGCCGGGAGGAGCGGGGGCCGCCTGCAGGAAGTGATATGTACGGTACTTATATGCACGATGCAGGGGCAGGCTGACATAGATGTAGGAGCGGTCAGCTCGTGGCTAGCATATGACCGCTCCTATTACTGCCCAACCGACATGTCCCTGCTACTTGCCCGCACAGGGCTAAACAACTGTTCAAACTACTTGCCCGGCGCCCGGAACTGCATGTCCCGGGCGTCGGGCGATAGGAATTCCACACCCCTGAAAGTGGAGGTTTCCTGTGTAGAACGGCCGGCGCCGCTAGAGGGCAGACGTTCTCTGGCTTGTAGGCTGCCGCGCATGCACTGAAGCGGTGGCTTTCTTGTGTCCAAAAAAAAAAAAAGTGAGAATAAAAGGTGAAGGCTGGCGGCCGGCGGCAGCTACGCGGGCCACATGACGAGGTCTGCGGGCCTTGTGTTTGACACCCGTGCCGTACATAGACTTTCGGGAACGTGCGACAATGGGCGTTCGCTTGTCTCTGTATGCGCGATTGCAAACGCCGGTACAATTGCGCATACAGAGCGCTCCTTTCAGAACGCTCAGGTCTGAACCCAGCGTAAAAGCATATAATGTGATCCCAAGACACGGACGTGTGGGATATATGAATCGAGATAAAGAACAGCGCAAGATTAAATTAAATTATATATTTCATTGCCGAAGGGCGCACTAGACACAACACTATATACAAACAGATTATATACAATGGTCCGATATGCAAATACAGATGATGGTACAATCAAAGTTAACAGATAAAATCAGTTACCGGATATGTATGTGGTCCTTTAAAGCTGTAGTCTTGTATGGTTGGATGCTACAGTCACACGGGAGGCGGTGACATAAGCAGGATTTCCAGGTCCCTCCAAACACAATACCCGGCGTGACCTCCCTTCAGAGAAAGACAATGGCCACTGCCCTGCACAGGCACTTAACCCTTAGTCGGTCACGCTCCTCCCTCGCCCTGGGAGAATCCCACTCCCCCTCCCTTTGGCCCTGGTAGCCAAAAATCCATAAACCCATTATGGATCATAGCTCCTCACCGGAAGGTCATAGGGAGATGGTTCTAGTGCCAACAAAAATAGGGAGATGGTTCAAGTGCCAACGGATCCGCCTGGATCACTGGTGCATTTAAAGACCAAACAAGGGGCCGCAATTTGGTTCCTACTAGGAGTTCTCCATATCTCCCTTTCCCTGCCTCCTATAAGCAAAGGACGACCTGGAGAACGTCCGTCTCGGTGCCAGGGTCTCAAACACTTAAACAGTGTATTTATCAGATGTATGGTCATTTCATAATTTCTTATGAACTCCCAGTTCAATGATGTCTGCTGATTTCTTTTTTGTTCTAGAAGAGCAGCATGGCCCCCCAGCAGGCGGTTAACTTGTCAGTGGAGCTTGCTTCCAGCTTGGCTGAAGGGAGAGTGAAATGTAAACACTTGTTCTGCTTTGAGGAAGCGCCACTTGTGGAGCCTGTTTCCTCTGCCAACTGCCCCTCACCCAGAGCAAATGGGCAGGCATTAAATGATAACTCCAGATATTCCTCACACCCCTGTTGTTCCTAGAGGCTCATTTGCATCACTTTCTAAGCCTAGTTATCCTCTCACTTTTCTAATGCTTTTTAATACATTAATAATGATATTAAAATCAATTCAGAGAAAAACCTAAAATAAATGTCCCCGCCATATATGTAAATGAACCTTAGATGAGTCCTGTCTCCTCCATGCTTCAGAGATGAGTCCAGCGTTCTCTCACTCTGAGCCCAGCCATGCTCACTGTGAAGGAGCCCAGCACCGCCCCGCATCCTCCGAAATCTCCTCTTTGCTCCCCAATGTTACAAAGCTAGCACGCCGTAATCTCGCAATGCGCGAGCTAGCGCATGCGCAGTTCGTTCTCTGAAGCTGATGCCAGCATAGGGAAGGAACACTATCCCGACACTGCGCATGCGCTAGCTCAATGCCACCCTGGCACTGGGCCCCACCAGCAACAATGGCCGCCACGCAGCACCTCACCATGTGAACAGTTGTAAAAGTTCACCTTATCATATGCTCTCAGGAACTCCAACTGAGAGCTGGTAGGAATTTGTGAACCCTTAGGGCTGTTTCACACGAGCTGATGCCGTGCGTGACATCCGTTCCGTGAATGACAGCCAAGACCCGATGCAGACTGCAGAAGCACGGAGCATTAACATGATTGATAATGCTCCGTGCCTCTCTGTGATCTCTTTACTACGAAATCACAGTGAGATAAAGTTGTCACTGTGATTTCGTAGTAAAGAGGTCACAGAGAGGCACGGAGCATTATCAGTCATGTTACTGCTCCGTGCCTCTGCAGTCTGCATCGGGTCTTGGCTGTCATTCACGGAGCGGATGTCACGCACGGCATCCGCTTGTGTGAAACAGCCCTTATGCTTAGGGCTCGTTCACACAAAAGTTTTTTGCTTTCCGTATACGGTCCATATACGGAACTATTCATTTCAATGGGTCCGTAAAAGATGCGGACAGCACTCCATGTGCTGTCCGCATCCGTTGCTCCGTTCCGTGACCACGCAAAAATTATGAGACATGTCCTATTCTTGTCCGTTTTGCAGACAAGAATAGGCATCTCTATAATGGGCCTAGTGTTCTATTACGCAAATTGCAGAAGGCACACGGGCGGCATCCGTGTTTTGCAGATCCGCAATTTGCGGACCGCAAAACACGGCAAGGTCGTGTAAACAAGCCGTTATGCTAATCCCATAGAAGTGAATAGGGATTCCATGAAAAGCACATTGCATCCAGATACTGTACAATCCAGATGCCAAGCGTTTTTCACTGATGGTTGGTAGGGAATGTTGGTTGTAAGTCTTCAGTTTTCAAAACGGATGCATTACGTGTGAAAAAACTAAACCACTAATTGCAAATGCAGACAAAACTAATTGCATTTGCGTCACAGCCAGGCAGAAGGTGAGCAGTTTTTTTTCCATGGCTGTGACGCGGTCCGCTGCGATTGGATGGCGCTACAGCCAGGGAGAAAGAAGGAGACGCCCATTGAGAAAACCAAATGTCTCCTCCTCCCTGTCCATGGTCTTAATTAACATATTAGGCACCAAATACAGCGGGTGACATAGCGGCGGAACGGAGAGGCATTTTAGAAAAAAAAAAGTGTTTGCATCTGTAGGGGTCGCTCTATCTGGTAAGCATACCAGTTTGTAACACATAATCCCATTAACCCCTTAACCTCTTTAACCCCGGGCCTGTTTTCACCTTCCTGCCCAGGCCATTTTTAGCAAATCTGACATGTGTCACTTTATGTGGTAATAGCTTTGGAACACTTTTACTTATCCAAGCCATTCTGAGATTGTTTTCTGGTGACACATTGTACTTCATGATAGTCATAAACTTGAGTCAATATATTTCACCTTTATTTGTGAAAAAATCCCAAATTTACCAAAAATTTTGAAAAATTCCCAAATTGTTAAAATTTCGCTACTTTTATAATAGATAGTGATACCTCATAAATTAGTTATTACTTTACATTTCCCATATGTCTATTTCACGTTTGGATCATTTTGAGATTTACATTTTATTTTTTGGGGTCGTTAGAAGGCTTAGAAGTTTAGAAGCAAATTTCTAAAACCCACTTTTTAAGGACCAGTTCAGGTCTGAAGTCACTTTGTGAGGCTTACATAATAGAAACCATCCAAAAATGACCCCATTTTAGAAACTACACCCTCAAGGTATACAAAACAGATTTTACAAACTTTGTTAACCCTTTAGGTGTTCCACAAGAATTAAAGGAAAATGGATATTACATTTTACTTTTTGGGCAGATTTTACATTTTAATCCATTTTTTCCAGTAGCAAATCAAGGGTTAACAGCCAAATAAAACTCAATATTTATTACCCTGATTCTGCGGCTTACAGAAACACCCCACATGTGGTCGTAAACTGCTGTAGGGGCACATGGCAGGGCGCAGTAGGAAAGGAACGCCATATGGTTTTTGGAAGGCAGATTTAGCTGAACTGGTTTTTAGATGCCATGTCGCATTTGAAGCCCCCCTGATGCACCCCTACAGTAGAAACTTAAAAAAGTGACCACATTTTGGAAACTACGGGATAAGGTGCCAGTTTTATTGGTACTATTTTGGGGTACATATGATTTTTAATTGCTCTATATTACGTTTTTTGTGACAGGTTTGATCACGCGCTATTTTTATACAGCAGGTTGTTTCGGACGAAATTATATCAAATATGTCTACTTTCTATGATGTTTGTTTCAGTTTTAGATAATAAAGCATTTTTGAAAACAAACATTTTTGTATCTCCATTTTCTGAACGCCCTATTTATTCATTTTTTTCTGCTGATCGTCTTGTGCAGGGGCTCGTTTTTTGCAGGAAGAGTTGACGTTTTTATTGGTACCATTTTTGGGTACATATGTTTTTTTGATCATTCATTATTACACTTTATGGGGAAAGGTGACCAAAAAATTGGTTGTTTTGGCGCAGTTTTTATTTATTTTTACAGCATTTACCTGAGGGATTAGGTCATGTGACTTTTTTTATAGAGCAGATCGTTACAGACGTGGCAATACCTAGTATGTCTACTTTTTCTTATTTAAGTTTTACACAATAATAGCATTTTTGAAACCAAATTAATGATATTTTAGTGTATCCATAGTCTGAGAGACATTGCTTTTTTATTTTTTGACCTATTCTCTTAGGTAGGGTCTCATATTTTGAGAGATGAGGTGACGGTCTGATTGGTACTATCTTGGGGGGGCATACGCCTTTTTGATCACTTGCTGTTGCAATTTTTGTGATGTAATGTGGCAAATGTTTTTTTTTTTTTTTTTTAATGGTGTTCATCTGAGTGGTTAGGTGATGTGATATGTTTATAGAGCTGGTTGTTATGGACGTGGCAATACCTGATATGTATATTTTATTTTTTCTGGGCGATTGTCTTAGGGCTAATTTTTGGCGGGATGAGTTGACGGTTTTATTGATACCATTTTGTGGGACATATGCCTTTTTGATCGCTTGGTGTTGCACTTTTTGTGATGTAAGTTGACAAAAATTGCCTTTTTTTACACCGTTTTTATTTTTATTTTTTTATGGTGTTTATCGGACAGGGTGGATCATGTGATATATTTATAGAGCAGGCGATACCTAATATGTGGTTTTTTTTTCTGTTTTTTTATTATAAAATAAGGGGAAAAGGGGCGTTTTTTTTTCGGGGGGACTCGATGCGCTCACTCACCTGACACAAACCCCTTCTATGTCGCGGTCAGCGCGGACCATGGCATAGAAGGGGTTAATCCACTGGCATCGGCTTTTACAGTGATGCCAGCGGATACAGCAGGGGCCCGGCTACCAGGGACTGCCGGGCACCATGACGTACTATTACAGAAAATTGTGGTGGTTCCCATGACGTAGTAGTACGTCATGTGTCGGGAAGGGGTTAAGGACCTGATCGGGCGGGTGCAGGAGCTGTGCCCACCCAATCAGCCGGCAGGGGTTCAGCAGTCACTGATAGACGAACCCCTGCTGTATGCGCCGACATCGGGGAAAACACTAATGCCGGCGCATTAACCCTAGATGTGCTGCGGTCAGCGCTGATCGCGGCACGTGCGATGTGCGGAGAGGGAGCTTCTATCAGGTCAGGGACCCGATGGCAGGGAAGGCAGCCCGATGCCTTCCTTAGGCATAGTGGCTGCCTTCCTTAACAGCCTGAGAGATCCAGCCCCCTGGATCTCACAGGCAGGAAGCTGTAGGTGTGTTACACTGTGTAAAACACTTAGGCCCCTTTCATACGTGCGAGAATTCCACGCGGGTGCAATGCGTGAGGTGAACGCATTGCACCCGCACTGAATCCGGACCCATTCACTTCAATGGGGCTGTGTACATGAGCAGTGATTTTCACTCATTACTTGTGCGTTGTGTGAAAATCTCAGCAAGCTCGATATTGTGCGTTTTTCATGCAACGCAGGCCCCCATAGAAGTGAATGTGGCTGCGTGAAAATTGCAATCATCCGCAAGAAAGTGCGATTTTCACGCATGGTTGTTAGGAGACGATCGGGATGGGGACATTATTTTTATTTTCCCTTATAACATGGTTATAAAGGAAAATAATAGAATTCTTAATACAGAATGCTTAGCAAAATGTAGATTGAGGTGTTAAAAAAAAATAAAAAAATGTACTTGCCTGTTCCAATTGATCGTGCAGCCGGCATCGTCTTCTTGCTTCTTCTTTCGGGATCTGCAAAAGGACCTTTGGTGACGTAATGACGCTTACCACGTGGTGAGCGCAGTGACGTCAGCGAAGGTCCTGCTGAATGAAGATAGAAAATCAAAAATCAAACCGTCATCTCATGCCGAAAAAAATGAGCCCCTATATAAGACAGGCGCCCAAAAAATAAAAAAAATGACGGCTTTCAAAGTATGGAACAGCTATTTTTTGTTACCTTGCCTCACAAAAAGTGTAATATAGAGCAACCAAAATCATATGTACCCTAAAATAGTACTGACAAAACTGCCACCGTATCCCGTAGTTTCCAAAATGAGGTCACTTTTTTTGAGTTTCTACTCTAGGGGTGCATCAGGGGGTCTTCAAATGTGACATGGCAAGTTAAAATGATGCCAGTGAAATCTGCTTTCCAAAAACCATATGACGTTTCTTTCCTTCTGCGCCCTGCCGTATGCCCGTACAGCAGTTTATGACAACCACTTATGGGGTGTTTCTGTAAACTACAGAATCAAGGCAATAAATATTGAATTTTGTTAGGCTGTTAACCCTTGCTTTGTTACTGGAAAAAATAAATTAAAATGGAAAATCTGCCCAAAAAGTTAAATTCAGAAATTTCCTCTACATTTTCCTTTAATTCTTGTGGAACACCTAAAGGGTTAAAAAAGTTAGTAAAATGAGTTTTGAATACCTTGAGGGGTGTAGTTTCTAAAATTGGGCCATTTATGGGTGGTTTCTATTATGTAAGCCTCAAAGTGAATTTTCTGAAAAATTTCCAAGATTTGCTTCTAAACTTCTAACGTCCCAAAAAAATAAAATGTAATTTACAAAATGATCCAAACATGAAGTAGACATATGGGAAATGTAAAGTAATAACTATTTTAGGAGGTATCACTATCTGTTTTAAAAGCAGAGAAATAGAAATTTAGAAAATTGCAAATTTTTCAAAATTTTGGGTAAATTTAGTATTTTTTTTATAAAATAAAAATGAAATATTTTGACTCAAATTTACCACTGTCATGAAGTACAAGTACAATTACAAGGTGATGAGAAAACAATCTTAGAATGGCTTGAATAAGTAAAAGTGTTTTAAAGTTATCACCACATAAAGTGACACATGTCAGATTTGCAAAAAGTGTTCTGGTCCTTAAAGGGACCTGTCACCAGTTTTATGGTGTCCTAACTAAGGGCAACATAAATAAGTGACTGATTCTCTTAGCAAAATGCTGGGTCCCTTTCTTTAATTGACTCAGTCAATCTGCCAACATCTTGTATTGAAAAGCTCCAGCTGATAATGATGAGTCCTGAATATTCATGAGCTCCTGACTCTCCCCGCCCACCTGCTGCTGAATGACAGTTTGTTTCCATAGGAATCAGCAGCAGGTGGGCAGGGGAGTGGCTATAGCTCTGAATTAAATATACACTGGACTCAATGACATCACGCCGCACTCGAAACAGCTCATTAGCATGTGGTATCTTTGTGTGTATATTATGAGGTAACCATCTGTCACACCAGTAAGTGAATACATCTAAGGCACTTTTTAGTAGTTAATGATTGTATATAATTAGTTAGATTATAATCAAATATCCACATGACAGGTTCCCTTTAAGGTAAAAAATGGCAGGGTCCTTAAGGAAATAAAGATCCTCTTTAAGAAGATAGGCAGCATTCTGAATTATTTCACATAGTAGTAACTACAGACTATATTGAGATAATGATGATCTGCCAATATTCCATGTATGTATGTGGTCTTTTTAAGATACGCACCCATCTAATGTGGAACCGGAGAAAACAACAAAGAAACAAGAGATGACGTGGCCCACCATGTGGAGGATGTGGGGTAGGTGGAGACATACACTTGAAGTAAGAGAAGCCATTAGGGCATTTTATCACTGAGGTCAGTCCAGTAGTGGATCTTGGTCACCAAAAAGTTCCGACCTACCCATATTTGTTTTCTCCAGATCCCTCTCCAGAGCAGTTTTTGTGCTGAATTACCCTTTAAAGTGGGCAAAACATTATATATTATCATTAAGGTACAAAATCATGTAGAATTTAAAGTTTTTAGATTTTTTTTACACTTTAAATGGAGCCTGTCAGCACAATTTAGCATATTGAACCAAGCACAGTTACTGGTAGGGCTTTCATAGTATTAAAACTGCAACTTTATTATCGTAATCCGTGGCTACTTTCCACCAGAAAAACCTTGTTAGAAATCTCTAAATTCCACCGTTGCCTGGCCCTGTAATCTTGATCCTACACCATGTGCCGCAAATTTGGTACATGCGAAGTACATGAACTACTTCTACCGTACATGCGCCAAATTTGTGACAAATGGCACAGGTATAAGACTGCAGAGCCAGGTGAGAGCAGAATTTATAACCATAGCTGTGTCAATCAAACAAGGGAAGGAGGGGCTTCCTGTGTACAGGTGGAGCTGGGTTGCACTGAAGGGCTAGTTCCCACCTTTGGTGCACTAAAAAGGCAATTTACATATTTGAACAAAGTCAATTTTCTCTGAAAAGCAGCAAGGGATTACAATAATATAGGTGCAAGCCATTGGTGAAAGCCATAGCAGTAACTGTGCCTGGTTCAATAAGCTAAATTGTGCTGATTCCCTTTAATATTATATATATATGTACAGTTCAGCCATAAAATTAAAACCACTGACAGGTAACATGAATAACAGTAATTATCTTGTGACAATTGTACTGCCAGGATGTGATCCCACAGGGTCATGATCACTATGTGGCCTAGAACCTCGTTGGCATGCAAGTCAGTGCAGTTTTCAAATTGGCTGTTAAAAATTTATTGTTAATGGCAACAGTGGTCATGACCTCCTGACTTCCACTCCATGGGACCATATTCTCAAGGAGTTTGATATAGTAGCAGCATGTGAACAGTTGTTTTTTGAAGGTGACAGTTTGGAAGCAGGAAGAATGGGCAATCATAAGGATCTTAGTGACAAAGTGTACAAGGAAGATCAACCAGTAAATGTGTGACGGGGTCTTGAGCACCCAAAGGTCATTGATTTATCTAGGGAGAAAAGACAACCTCATCTAGTTCAATGCTGACCATAATAGAAAGGTGTCGGTACATCATAGTTTGCTGTACCTGTCCAGCACCAAAACCACATACAATGAGCAGTTGAACATCAGAACTCAAGCATGGAGCAAAAGAAGAAGAAGTGGTCTTAAGAAACATGTTTTATTTCACATTATGTGGACGGCCAAGGTGCACGTGTATGGAATTAAAGAAGGCAGTGTGATGCTCTGGGAAACATTGGTTCCTGGCATTCACATGGATATTACCACCTACTGTGGATAGTGTGACCTTACTGCAAACATTGTTTAGGAAGGGTTAAGCCTGTATCACAGGGGCAGATTTTCTAATGATTGCATTTGTAGTAATGCTTGTTATCGATCATTTGGCAGTGTAATACTGCCACCAACTACACGATAAACGATCAATCTGAAGCTTCTGTGGTATCATAGTTGCCAACTGTCCCAACTATACTGATCCCTGTGCTTTCCACATCCTTGCTGCACTATGATGGTTGGTCAGGGCCAGCGTGGTTGTCATCATCATGTCTGCCAGAATGAGTGTCAGCCTCGTCCCATAGCTGTGCTTCTGAAAACTCCATGTCCCCCTCTACCACCAACTCCTCCTCATCCTCAAGTCCTTGCACCTCATCCTCCTCCTGCATGTAAAATCATCCATGTGGGTCCCCAAAAGCCAGGGGCAGATTTGGTATGGGAGCCTCTGTCACATCTAAGCTCCACCCTGTCACACGTTAATATGGAGGCCCCTTTTGTGGACCACTACACAGTATAATGCCCTTTTATATGCCTCCAACACACTTTGATGCCCTTTTGTGTCCCCATACAGTATTGTGCCTTCTGCTTTGCCTTTCATACAGTATAGCATTCCCTACATGTGCCCCTCACAAAGTATATTGCCCCCTACATGCTTCTCACACAGTATATTGCCCCCTGATGTGCCATCATCCAGTAAAATTCCCCCTACAAGTGCCTCTTACACAGTATATTACCCCTGTCTGACCCTCTTACAGTATAATGCCCTTGCTTTATGCTGCTTATACAGATGGTCCAGCATATGCAAGGTGGGATCACAGATCAAGTGGTGCAAAGGCACACAGCTCTGGAGGGCGTTATAAGCCACATATGAACGGCTGTCCAGTGGCCCATGCCACAGTAGTGGTCCACTGCTTAAAGAGTTAAACATGTATTTCTCGTGCATGGCATTGGGGGACACAGCACCATGGGTATACGCCCAGCTGCCACTAGGAAGCTGACACTAGAAACAAAAAAGTGTTGGCTCCGCCCAGGTGGGCTATACCCCTTTGCCAGAGTCGAGAGAGATCAGTCTAGTTCTAGTGTCCATAGGAGGCAGACATGACCTGCTACCTTTTTTTCAGCAGGTTATCCTGCTAATTTTTATTTTTTTATTTTATTCTTTTCATTTCTCTTTTTCTCTGCAGGTTTCGGCCTGCTGCAGGGGTGGCTCCATCGTGTTCCACTTTAATTGCCCCCCTGCGGGCGCGTACTCAGGTACCTGGGAGCCACCCAGTCCCCACTTGAAACTGCTTCCGCAGTGGAATTCCGGTGGACCCACGGCTTCCGTGTTGAGTCTGCCGAGGGGGTGGTCATTGCTGCGCCTGAGAACGTCGGAAGGTAAGTAGGGATCCGGATCCATGCAGGGACCCTGTAGCCCCCTTCCCCCTCCCTACCTCCTCTCCCAGACCTGCTTAGTGCCTCTGGCACTTCTCCTACCTCCTGGGGGTCATTTGGAGCCATAGTCCTGCAAGGAGGCCCATGTTGTTTTCTGGGTCCGGCCCCTTTAAGACGGCTCCTGACATGCGGCTCCTTCCTGCATAACTGAGTGTTCCTCCACTGCATCCGCTCTTATGGGCTCTTTTTTCGGCGTTCCCAGGGCCAGTTCACTCAGCACTGTGTCCCTCCCGCTCCGTGGCTGCTCCCGGACGCTACCGCGATCGCGGGTGTCCGTTTCCGGCCGCACATCCCAAATCTAGGCCCCCGCTTTTCGGCCGACTAGGCCACAGGTCACGTGGGGTGGAGCTTCCCTCCACCCACTCCTGGCTTCCCGGGCTTTTTTCTTTCTCCCTCCCCTCTGTGGGAGGAGCTTGGCATTCCTCCAACCCTGTACAGCGCGGGCTTCGGAAGGGGGCATTCTCTTTCTGCCGGCTTCCTGCAGTGTCTTCACATCGCCATCTTGCTGCTCATGCAATCGGTTCCTCTATCTGGGACACAGCACCATAGGTTCTGGTAGGCAGCCTTTTCTGGCTGTTTTTTTCTCCTTGTAGGCTCCATCCTAAGCCCTCATGTCTTCCTCTGGTCGGGACCCCAATCCCCCTGTGGCGATTTCCACACATTATGCCTGTTTCCTGTGTAATAGGAAGTTCCCATGCGGCCATTCTACTTCCCTCTGCGCGCAGTGCCTCAACCCCAGGCCCGCCCAGGCCGCTCCTGCGGTCCCCTCCATGTCGGTCCTTCCGGAATGGGCTACTACCCTGTCCCAAGCCATAGGGAACCTTGCCAGCCTCTCCCAATCCCTGGCGCAGTCTCTGGACCTCCTGCCTGCCCAGATTGCGGCCGCCTCTAGCAGGGACTTCCCTGCTTGGGACGTCCGTTCTCGCTCTGGCACGAGATCCCGCAAGCGACCTCGTACGGTCTCGGCCGGGTCCCACTCTTCCTCAGCTACCCCGGATCACTCCCCGGATAGGTCTGAGACGGGCGAGATTTCTTCTTCAGCCGCTTCCGCCGCTCCTGGGGACTCCTCTACTTTTGATTCTGAATCAGAGCGGTGCTCGGCGATGTCTGCGGCCATACAGGATTTCATTAAAGCCGTCCGGGACGCACTCCATGTGCAGGGCGATCCTTCTTCCTCCTCCTCTCAGGAGTCGGTGTCCTTCCGCCGTTCTAGATGGTCCACTGTAGTTTTCCCGAATCACGATGATCTTGACGCACTTCTGGCTAAGGAGTGGCGTCACCCTGATAGGCGCCTTCACCTTACCAAGGCCTCGGATGTCCCTTATCCTTTTTCTGAGGACTCCGTCAACCTCTGGACGGTTCCTCCTCAGGTTGCTCGCCTGGCGAAAGCTACTACCCTTCCCCTGGCTGACGCGGCTTCCTTGTCGGATCCCACTGACAAACGGGTCGACTCCTTGGCCGAGTCCGTGTTCGTGGCAGTGGGTGCCGCCATCCGTCCTGCGTTTGCCGCCTCTTGGGTGGCCAAGGCCTGCGCTATCTGGGCAAAACAGCTTGTCCGAGCCTTACCTCCAGACTCGGCCCAGGGGGATCTGGCAGTGCTTTTGCCTCTCAAATTTACCAGGCATCCAAGTTTCTTTGCGATGCCTCTATGGAATCGGCCCGCCGCTCCGGCCGTGCGGCCGCTAACTCTGTGGCTATTCGCCGCACCATATGGCTTCGTTCTTGGGCAGCGGATTCCGCCTCCAAGAAGGCTCTAATTTCCCTTCCCTTTCTCGGTGGGAAGCTCTTTGGGATGCGTTTGGAGGAGCTCATCTCTGAGGCCACTGGCGGTAAGAGTTCTTTTCTTCCCCAGAACCAGCCTCGCCGCCGTCGCTTCCCTGGGTCGTCCTCTCGGGCGCAGTCCTTTCGGGCCCCTCCCGCCCGATCAGACAAGAAATCCACCAGGCCATCCTTTAAGGCCAAGCCCTCCTGGCATGCCAAGCCCAAACTTGCTCGCCCCCAGTCCACTAAGCCTCCTTCCGCATGACTCGGTCAAGGTGGGAGGGCGCCTGCTCACCTTTCAGAATGTCTGGCAAGCAAGTGTGGAAGACGCTTGGGTTCTGGAGGTGGTTTCCTCCGGATACAAGATCGAATTTTCCGGTCTTCCGTCGGGACGGTTCTTCCTGATGTCGCCCCCCAGGTCTCCCGCCGGAGCAGAAGAGTTTTTTCAGGCCATTCGTTCCCTTCGCTCTCTAGGGGTCATCGTTCCGGTTCCGGAGTCAGAATGCTTTCAGGGTTTCTACTCAAATATGTTTATGGTTCCCAAGAAGGACGGTTCGCTCCATCCAATACTGGACCTGAAGGCGCTCAATCACTTTGTCCGGGTCCGTCATTTCCGCATGGAATCCCTCCGGTCGGTGATCGCCTCCTTGGAGGCGGACGAGTTCCTGTCGTCCATCGATATTCAGGATGCTTATCTGCACGTCCCCATTGCCCTCTCCCATCAAAAGTTCCTTCGTTTTGCAGTGGGTTCTCTTCATTTTCAATTTGTTGCCCTGCTTTTTGGCCTGGCCTCCGCACCGAGGGTCTTCACCAAGGTGCTAGCGCCTCTCGTGGCCCTTCTCCATGCCAAGGGGGTCGCCTTGGTGCATTACCTGGACGATCTTCTGATTCGGGCCCCGTCATTGGAGGACAACCTGTCCAGCCTTGGCATCACCCTCTCGGCTCTTGCCCAGTTCGGGTGGCTCATCAACTACTCCAAGTCCTCTCTCGTCCCATGCCGGAGGATGCTCTTTCTGGGCATGATCTTCGACGCTCGCCTCGGGCAGGTGTTCCTCGAGTCCCTTACTGTCCAGGGTCTTTGGTCTGTTCAGGAGTCCTCCCTGCAGATCAATGTTCTCGAACTCAGGGCAATTTTCCTGGCACTGTCTCACTGGACCCCACGTCTCCCGATCCGGGTTCAGACGGACAATTCCACCGCCGTGGCCTATCTGAACCACCAAGGGGGCACCAGGAGTGTGATGGCCCTACAGGAATCCTCCCATATCCTGCGGTGGGCGGAGAAGCACGTTCCCGTCCTCTCCGCCGTACACATTCCCGGGGTCGACAATTGGGCGGCAGACTTCCTCAGTCTTCAGCTCGTCGACCCGGGCGAATGGTCTCCCCACCCAGAAGTGTTCCTCCAACTTTGTCACCGTTGGGGAACTCCAGACGTGGATCTCTTCGCGTCGCGCCTCAACCACAGGCTCCCGTGCTATGTCGTGCGGTCCAGGGACCATCAGGCTCTCGCAGTCGACGACCTAGTTCTGCTTTGATCTCAGTTCGACCTTCTGTACCCGTTTCCCCCCATTCCTCTCCTGCCCCGAGTACTCAAGCGTCTCAAGGCAGCCCGTGTTCCGGCGATCCTGGTGGCTCCGGATTGGCCCCGCAGAGCGTGGTACGCAGATCTGGTGTTTCTGCTCGCCGACGTTCCGTGGCGACTTCCTCTGCACCACGATCTCCTTTCTCAGGGCCCTCTGTTCCACCCGAATTTACCTCAGCTTTGTTTGACGGTGTGGCTGTTGAGACCGCGGTCCTGAAGTCCCGTGGCCTCTCGGATTCGGTCATCCAGACGATGCTTCACGCTCGCAAACCCCAGTCGGCCCGCATTTACTACCGGACCTGGAGAGCGTATTTTGCCTGGTGCGAGTCCGAGGCGGTTTCGTCCTCTCCGTTTCTCCGTCTCTAACATTCTGGCCTTCCTTTAGGCCGGTTTTGAGAAGGGTCTTCGTCTGGCTTCTTTCAGAGGGCAGATTTCGGCCCTCTCGGTCCTCTTCCAGCGTCCTGTGGCCTTGCGGGCTCAGGTTAGGACTTTTCTACAGGGTGTTGCTTGCCGAGCCCCTCCGTTTCGTTTTCCGGTGGTGCCGTGGGACCTGAATCTCGTCCTCGACGCCCTTCAGTCTTCACCCTTCAAGCCCTTGGCAGAGATCTCTCTGTCGTTTGTCTCGTTTAAGGTGGCCTTCCTCGTGGCCGTCACCTCCATCCGCCGGGTCTCCGAACTGGCGGCGCTTTCTTGCCGTTCGCCTTTCCTGGTGTTCCATCAGGACAAGGTGGTTTTGCACCCCGTTCCCTCCTTTCTCCAGAAGGTGGTCTCCTCGTTTCATATTAATGAGGAAATCGTCCTTCCTTCCTTCTGCCCTAATCCTTCTCACTCTAGGGAGAAATCCCTCCATTGCCTGGATGTTGTTCGGGCTCTTCGCCTGTATCTTCGCCTCACGAAACCCCTCCGTTGTTCAGACTCTCTTTTTGTGGTCCCGGCGGGCCCTTGTAAGGGTTTGCCTGCCTCTAAGGCCACCATCTCTCACTGGGTTCAGTCGGCCGTCAAGGATGTCTATGTCACGAAGGGCTGTGCTCCCCCTTCCAGGTTGACCGCTCATTCGACTAGGGCAGTTGGGGCTTCCTGGGCGGTGCATCATCAGGCATCAGCTTCCCAGGTCTGGCGGGCCGCCACCGGGGCGTCAGTTCACACTTTCTCTAAGTTTTACCATATTCATTCCCTGGCTTCTTCTGACGCCAGCCTGGGGCGCAAGGTTCTGCAAGCAGCTCTGCTTTAGATTGCCGGCATGGCGTTGTTTCTTCCCTCCCTCAGGGACTGCTTTTGGACGTCCCATGGTGCTGTGTCCCCCAATGCCATGCACGAGAAAAATTGATTTTTTGTACTCACTGTAAAATCATTTTCTCGTAGTAGGCATTGGGGGACACAGATCCTGAGTTTCTTCTTGTTTGAGGTCCCGGCGTTTGCCTAAGTGGTTGTCGGGTTTCCCCAGTTGGCTTTCAGTTTTTCTTTTTGGTTCAGGTGTGACGTTCCTACTGCTTTTGTACCGACTGATCTCTCTCGGCTCTGGCAGAGGGGTATAGCCCACCTGGGTGGAGCCAACACTTTTTTGTTTCTAGTGTCAGCCTCCTAGTGGCAGCTGGGCATATACCCATGGTGCTGTGTCCCCCAATGCCTACTACGAGAAAAGGATTTTACGGTGAGTACAAAAAATCCATTTTTTTTCTGTATGTGACCTGCACAAGGAGATAACAGGCCATAACAACCAATGCTAGGTGACGCTGTGCCCCCCTCGCCATAGAGAGGAGCAGAGACAGCTAGTGATACCAGCCAGGTTTTTAACCCCTTCCTGACATGGCGACACCATATTTTTCGCCCTATTAGACTCTTTTTTCCCCCCAAAAGAGGAGTAAAATGTCAGTGCTTTTTATAGGGTGAATACTAATGAGTGCTTCCATTATGCGCACACTGTGAGGACGTAGGCGCACTCTGTGACCTCGCTCTGTGCGAAGTCGGGTAACAGCACAGCAGGAAGAGTACTGGATCTGAGGAGTGGTGGGGGCGTCTGGAGCAGGAGAGGTGAGTAACATTGGGGGTCTGATCTGAGGTCTAATTAACATTGGGGGTCTGGTACCAACAGTGGCACTTTCCAATTTTCTTCATCTTCTCTGGGACAAGATCCTAGACTTCCACAGAAATAATGTACTCTTGATGAGCACATGGAGGACATGGCAAAAAATGTGCCTTATTAGAAAACTCCATCCAAACCATTCTCTTTACTTTAATAAACAACCCGAATTTCAAAAGCTCTTAACACTTCAGCTTTTGGGTTTGTCATCATGGAGGAATCTTGAAATATGCCTATTTTTGGTGGCACTATTAGATATCAGCACCATGATTTACATTTAATTACATTAGATTTTTTCATTGTCTCTTGGACACAGACTGATGACTGAAATATAACAGCACTGTAGCATGCTATCAGCTGCAGCAGCACACACAGCAGTGGCCCCCGGTGCCTGTCAAGTGACGGCTACATTCACATGTGTGGCACAAATATCGGGCAAATCCAGATGCTGCCACACACCGCCGGATCCCCGTTTAGTATAATGGCATCTGACAGGGATCTGGACACTTTCTGATGGACAAATCCTTTTTTTCCTCACAAAGCAGCATCCTTTCCTGGTTGGGCGTATAGTGACTTTGACTATAGTCCCTCAAGAAAAAGGCTGCCAGGCAGCTGCCCGAGGTCATGTAATCCTTGTCATCTTTTCTGTCTTTTGAGTGATTTGCACGGGATGAATCTTAAAGGTTTTGGATTCACTAAAATCCAAAGATTTTGAGAAATTTGTAAATAATATGATTTGTGACAAATTGATTGGCTCATCACTATTCAGAGGTCTTGTGGAGGCCATTTTTCGACAGACCAGAGCTATTTTTACAGTGAGAGGGACCTATGCAATATCAGGGAAGTGGTTTTAATGTTATGACTGATTCATGTATTTATTTACTAATCGCTATTATAATTAACCCCATCAAAGTCAGGTCAGTGGTTGCTGTAACCCCCACAACCAGCTGATTGAAGGGCCACAGCATTCCCCTTTATTGGTTAGTAGGAAGAATGATCCTATCATGGAGAGGATAATAATTCCATTGCATCCATTCCATGGATCCATAATTCAGTTGCATCAATTGACCATCTGCAGGGGAAATGGCTGACCAGGAGGGGGTTATTGTTATTAGTACTGAAAATAATTTTACTTCTTTTTTCTTTCTTCAATTCTGTTTTCAGACTTCCCACTAAGATCTGCGAACGCTCACCAATCTTCTTGGAAACCGGAATTCTCCATCCTCCAAA
Source organism: Bufo gargarizans (assembly GCF_014858855.1). NCBI lineage: Eukaryota > Metazoa > Chordata > Amphibia > Anura > Bufonidae > Bufo > Bufo gargarizans. Next base: position 190,808 of record NW_025334205.1, on the reverse strand, counting down.
TCTCTGTTTCACCAATAAGTGAAGTGGAGATTATGTTCCTCATGTCCACTGCCAAACTAGGAATGGACTCAAACATTCAAACTATTGACGAGAGAACACCTGCAAATCTATACATGCCTTAATCATATACTATAAAATAATATACTATGTTATATAATTGCCTTATAATAGGACATCAACCTTTGATTGCTGGGTTCCCACATCCGTGAATGAAAGTGCCATAGCATTTGCTGTTTTACCCAACACAGCGACAGCTATGTTAATGTGGCTGGTACTGCAGCTCAGCCCATTCAAGGGAAGGCCACAAAGCATGGTTGAGTTGCAGTACTTAGCAGAGCCATACCCACATGTCATTTTGCTGGGTACTGCAGTATAGAAGTCTATAAACTGGCTTCTCTGTTTGGGTACTGCCCGAGGGTGAAGCTGGCAAAATTGTGTGGCCATTGGCTGCTGCAGGTGGGATTGGCTTGGCTGTATGCTGTCAGCTGCAAAATCTGGTTGTATCATTGGAAAGTGTGGGTATTCCTGCCATAAGGTGATGTCTGCAAAACATATTTTTTTTTTCAGTGTTGGAACTGTTACAGTTTTTTTCTAAATCTTCAGATGTCTTCCAAGGATTTTCGACCTATGCCGACAACCTGACAGGATAGATGGCAATGTTCCCCATTCCCCATCCTAATCTTGGCTAACCACTACTCAAGCTTAATGTCCTCTGCAATGCCTCCTCTGTGTCCATATAACGGTCCTCAGCTTGTTTTCTTCCGGCGCTGCATGGGCATAGTTACATGCTCCACTGCAGCCAGTGAGCGGCTTCAGCAGTGACGTGCTGCTTCTGCCCATGGCACCATTGAAGTCAGTCATTGGCTGCAGTGGAGTATATGATCATGCAGCACCTAAAAAAAAAAGCCGTAGACCGGAACATGAACAAACTGGAGGCATTGTGGAGGACCAAAGAGGCAGGGAGCAGATAAGCATGAATCTTCTGTTTACGGAGGTAGGCTGCAGGCACTTCCAGAAAAATAAATCAGTATTCCTGGAGAACCCCTTTAAAAAAAAAAACACTGAAAAACTATTTATTGTACCAATAAAACTGCAGCTCATCCCACAAATAAACAAACCCTAGTACAGCTCTATCAATGAAAGAAAACAAAATTGTTATAGATCTCAGGATATGGCCAGAGAAAACAAACATTTTACAATTTTATATTTTTGTATTGTGCAAAATAGTAAACCTAGATTAAAAAGAAAAACTATCACTATTGTCTAGTATAACACATACATAAATAGAAGGCAGGAAGGTGTTTAAAAAAAAACTTCTAATAGATGATTCATATTGAAAAGTAATTGCCTCTTTCTTCTATTTATTGTATGAAAACTACTTTGTTTCATTTATATTTACTTTTTGTTGTGTCGATGGTGGAACGCTGCGGGGGAGGCGGGTTGTTATTTGATAGTCACCGACTTTTAGTCAGAATAGCAGATTTTTGGACACCTTACCCATTTCTTTGTATGTTGACCTTGACTGACCTAATACATAAAGTTAAAACAAAACCATCACTCACCTTTTTAAGTTCTGATGCTGTAGCTCCCGGTTGTACATGGAAGTGATAAGGCCTCGTTCTTGGTCACAAGACCACTGCAGCCAATCCCTGGCTCAGTGGTCACATGTGGAAAAACGTCACGTCACTGCTAAGACTCAGCAGTGGAATGGGGCTGGAAAAGAAAGATTAAAAAAGTGATATTTTTTCACAATTTGTGGTATCACGAGAATGTTTTGTATGGAATTTTTTGAACACCAGTACACACTACAGTGCTCTGCAATAGATAACAATGATGTGATCTTACCTACGATATGCCTTCATGGCTGAACAGCCTGACAGGAACGCTCACCAATGTGTAGTACCGTATATGCAAGTGCAATAGAGTAGTGTATAGGGAGGCCCTACCCCCTTAGGCAGCTGTGCCAGAGGACGCAACCAGTCCTGCTCACATTCTAGGATAGGTTGCTTTGTGGCCATTTTAAATCATTGCCGGAGAACCCCTTTAAGGGTACTTTCACACTTGCGGCATAGGATCCGGCAATACGGACACAAACGGATGCATTTGTCAGATGGATCCTGATGTGGATCCGTCTAACAAATGCATTGCAATACCGGATCCGTCTTTCCGGTTGTCATCAAAACTTTTTTTTTACGGTATTGAGCCCCTGTGACGGAACTCAATACCGGAAAATAAACGTTTTTCCCATAACATGTATAGTATAGGTGATACTGGGACCACCACCAATTACAAAAATGTGAGTCCCCAAGTCCGCTACCCTATTGTTTGGGACGGACAGAGATAGCTGAACACTATACTCATCAGTCACATAGAAGTGAATAGAGCAGTGGTCACACATGTATGTTATTTCGAATTTGAGATCTATTTGTCTTTTAGATACTCCATGTAATTCCATCCCAAATAAAATTAAGTTTGAGTGTTTTTTCTTCCTTATAAAAATCAACACATTCATAAATATAAATTGAATTTTTAAAACATTTTGAAAGCTTTTCCAAATGTACCAGATGGATGATGAGTGCTATTCTAATATTTGATGCCAAGAGCTTTCCTGTGTGTCTTCCAGTAGAATTGTCCCCCTACTCCTAAGAATTCATATATTTTTGTAATCACTTTTGTGAAACTATAAACTGCATTTACACTGCCTGACCGTCTGGCAGATTATCGGGAACAAACTTTTGTAGGATAATTTGCCTGTGTAAAGGTGCTGCAGATCACCCGAAATGTTCGTTCATCTGGTGAAATGATTGTTGGTGCAGACACCTCAATCATGGCTCCCTGGCAGCAGATCGAGGTGTCTCACCAGGGATCTGCTGCCCAGAAACAATGCAGCTGTATGAGGACGATGGATAGCAGTAGCCACTTCTCGTCCTCATACAGTGGAGGTGATCACTGCTTGGAAATGCAACGCTTCACCTCTGTAATGAGCAGACAGTTGTCAGAAACTAACGCTTCCTTCCCAATAATTGTCTATTCGCTGCCCCTGTGTAAATGCAGTATCAGAGACATTGGTATGGTTATGCATACGCTTAGAAATGTTTTATTCTTTATAATGTTACTAGTATGTGAATCATCACAAGGAGAAGGGAAGAACGCAGAAATGTCTTATAACAATTGGTTGTCCTTAATGAAATAAAATAATTGAAAAAAAGTGTAAAATGCATACATGGCTATAAGCTGAATGGGGAGAAACTGTCAGGAGCCAAAGAGAGCTGTGTGTGTAGAGACTGTCAGGAGCAGGGGCGTAACCGAGCCTGGCGGAGGGGTGTTGGGCGTCAGGAGCCAGGGAGAGCTGTGCATACAGACTGTCAGGAGCCAGGGAGTGCAGTTTAGAGACTGCCAGGAGCCAGGGAGAGCTGCATAGAGACTGTCAGGAGCCAGGGAGAGCTGCATAGAGACTGTCAGGAGCCAGGGAGAACTGTATAAAGACTGTCAGGAGCCATGGAGAGCTGTATAGAGACTGTCAGGAGCCAGTAAGAGCTGGGCATAGAGAATGTCAGGAGCCAGGGAGAGCTCTGCATAAAGAATGTCAGGAGCCAGGGAGTGCTGCATAGAGACTTTCAGGAGCCAGGCAGGGAGAGCTGTATAGAGACTGTCAGGAGCCAGGGAGAGCTGTATAGAGACTGTCAGGAGCCAGGGAGTGCTGTATAGAGACTGTCAGGAGCCAGGGAGAGCTGTGCATAGAGAATGTCAGGAGCCAGGGAGTGTTGTATAGAGACTGTCAGGAGCAGGGGCGTAACTGGGCCTGACGGAGGGGTGTTGGGCGTCAGGAGCCAGGGAGAACTGTGCATAGAGACTGTCAGGAGCCAGGGAAAGCTGGGCATAAAGACTGTCAGGAGCCAGGGAGAACAGGGCATAGAGACTGTCAGGAGCCAGGGAGAGCTGTGCATAGAGAATGTCAGGAGCCAGGGAGAGCTGTGCATAGAGAATGTCAGGAGCCAGGGAGAGCTGTGCATAGAGAATGTCAGGAGCCAGGGAGAGCTGTGCACAGAGAATGTCAGGAGCCAGGGAGAGCTGTGCATAGAGAATGTCAGCTGTATAGAGACTGTCAGGAGCCAGGGAGAACTGTGCATAGAGAATGTCAGGAGCCAGGGAGAGCTGGGCATAGACTGTCAGGAGCCAGGGAGAGCTGGGCATAGAGACTGTCAGGAACCAGGGAGAGCTGGGCATAGAGACTATCAGGAGCCAGGGAGAGCTGGGCATAGAGACTGTCAGGAGCCAGGGAGAACTGTGCATAGAGAATGTCAGGAGCCAGGGAGAGCTGTATAGAGAATGTCAGGAGCCAGGGAGAGCTGCATAGAGAATGTTAGGAGCCAGGGAGAGCTGTGCATAGAGAATGTCAGGAGCCAGGGAAAGCTGTGCATAGAGAATGTCAGGAGCCAGGGAGAGCTGTGCATAGAGAATGTCAGGAGCCATGGAGAGCTGTGCATAGAGAATGTCAGGAGCCAGGGAGAGCTGGGCATAGAGACTGTCAGGGGCCAGGGAGAACTGTGCATAGAGAATGTCAGGAGCCAGGGAGAGCTGTGCATAGAGAATGTCAGGAGCCAGGGAGAGCTGTGCATAGAGAATGTCAGGAGCCAGGGAGAGCTGTGAATAGAGAATATCAGGAGCCAGGGAGAGCTGGGCATAGAGACTGTCAGAGAGCCAGGGAGAGCTGTGGATAGAGAATGTCAGGAGCCAGGGAGAACTGGGCATAGAGACTGTCAGGAGCCAGGGAGAACTGTGCATAGAGAATGTCAGGAGCCAGGGAGAGCTGGGCATAGAGACTGTCAGGAGCCAGGGAGAACTGTGCATAGAGAATGTCAGGAGCCAGGGAGAGCTGTGCATAGAGAATGTCAGCAGCCAGGGAGAGCTGTGCATAGAGAATGTCAGGAGCCAGGGAGAGCTGTGCATAGAGAATGTCAGGAGCCAGGGAGAACTGTTCATAGAGAATGTCAGGAGCCAGGGAGAGCGGCATAGAAAATGTCAGGAGCCAGGGAGAGCTGGGCATAAAGACTGTCAGGAGCCAGGGAGAGCTGGGCATAGAGACTGTCAGGAGCCAGGGAGAGCTGTGCATAGAGACTGTCAGGAGCCAGGGAGAGTTGTGCATAGAGAATGTCAGGAGCCAGGAAGAGCTGTATAGAAAATGTCAGGAGCCAGGGAGTGCTGCATAGAGAATGTCAGGATCCAGGGAGAGCTGGGCATAAAGACTGTCAGGAGCCAGGGAGAGCTGTGCATAGAGAATGTCAGGAGCCAGGGAGAGCTGTGCATAGAGAATGTCAGGAGCCAGGGAGAGCTGTGCATAGAGAATGTCAGGAGCCAGGGAGAGCTGTGCACAGAGAATGTCAGGAGCCAGGGAGAGCTGTGCATAGAGAATGTCAGCTGTATAGAGACTGTCAGGAGCCAGGGAGAACTGTGCATAGAGAATGTCAGGAGCCAGGGAGAGCTGGGCATAGACTGTCAGGAGCCAGGGAGAGCTGGGCATAGAGACTGTCAGGAGCCAGGGAGAGCTGGGCATAGAGACTATCAGGAGCCAGGGAGAGCTGGGCATAAAGACTGTCAGGAGCCAGGGAGAGCTGGGCATAGAGACTGTCAGGAGCCAGGGAGAACTGTGCATAGAGAATGTCAGGAGCCAGGGAGAGCTGTATAGAGAATGTCAGGAGCCAGGGAGAGCTGCATAGAGAATGTTAGGAGCCAGGAAGAGCTGTGCATAGAGAATGTCAGGAGCCAGGGAAAGCTGTGCATAGAGAATGTCAGGAGCCTGGGAGAACTGTGCATAGAGAATGTCAGGAGCCAGGGAGAACTGTGCATAGAGAATGTCATGAGCCAGGGAGAGCTGTTCATAGAGAATGTCAGGAGCCAGGGAGAGCTGTGCATAGAGACTGTCAGGAGCCAGGGAGAGCTGGGCATAGAGATTTGTCGTGCCTTTTCATAGGTAAATGCATTGATATCCAATTTATTTTAGTCAAGATGAATGTTCATTACCTTTAAGAGCCATGCTCGACTATAGTTATAATTTTGTATGTCTTGAGAAGGCCAAAGTAAGGTCACACGAAGGTTTCTACTTTTTAGTGTTATTCTTCTCATAAATGTACCAGTCTGAGAAGAATAGTCCTTGTCTACTTTAAAATTTATGACAGGGAGGTAAAGATAAGCTCTATGCAGCTGGTGATAATTACCTATACAATTAGGCATTTATCAATGAAGCAAATATATAATATTCATGTATTCATTTAATGAACCTTAGTCCTTAGCATAAGACAATCAGTAGAACATATAATATATATTATACTGTTATATGTGATGAAGACAACATGTATCCAGTATATTATATATATTTCTCATTAGGAGAATCTTTGTTTCTAAAAGAGTGTCTGTGAAGATGTGTGTTTTGTAACAATTATTCACCTCTTTGGTATGAGAGGAGGTACTGATATCTCTGAGAAAACAAAGCCAGTGAAGTTATTTATGAGATACAAATAAACAATGTGAGAAACATTCAGAGAAGACGCCTAGAGGTCTGTCTCTAATTGCTACAAGTGTCAAATCTAATCCCTATAGCCTTGAATTAAAGCTTTTAAGGTCAATTGTATATTATACCTTTATTCAGACTTACAGAAGTTAACCCTTTATACTATGATGCAAATAGCTTACACAGCAGTGCCACCTAGGTATGAGTAGGTGACATTACAACAGTAGCAAAAGTGCATTCTGGGTAAGGTTATGATGTCATTTCTTATCAATGATCACACCCATCCGACAATGATTGGAAAGCTCCAAATTAGGAAGGTGTGTCTATCTGATAAGTTTGTGATCATAAACCATACACAGGGGGGAGAGAGACAGACAAGAAAGAGGAGGAGAGAGAAGAAGTTGAGCTCTCTAGAGGGGTCTATCAGGAGGAAAGCCATAAGGAGATGTGCTATGATGGACCATCCAGCTTTCCTAGGAGCAGAAGTGAGATTTCTACTAGGACTTGGTAAGAGACACAGAAAATTATATTTCATTTTATTAAGACTAATTTGATAGTGTGGGTGAAATTATACCATCTAGATTGGCGAATAAATACATTAATTAATTGATCATCTCCATATTGAGATGTAGTTTTAGGATATTGTGAGGCTTCATTCTACCTGCAGAAGAATCAAGACTCATAATCTAGCAAAGCATTAAATAATTGCTTAGATATATATATATATATATATATATATATTGATAGAACATTCTTCGCCAAGCTAAGTGATGGATTCCCACAGGAAAGACATATTTCAAAGTCCTTCCCATTTAAGATATGATCTAGCAATGATCCTAGATCCCTGTTATTTGTCTTAATAATCTTACCAAAGTCATATGTGTGAAAAAATAGTCCAGGATGGGGCGGAAGGATACAGTTATTTCTTCTAAGTTATATCCTTGAATGGATTTGCCCATGCCTGAAGTCATGTGACGTGTAGTTGGTTAGAGGGGGGGCAGAATGTATTTAGCATTCTATATTGATGTCTAGGATTAGACAGGCCCGTCCTGATATCATGAGGTTTTCTCTGAACAAAAGTAATATATATAACTTATGTTCCTACTTTGATATCCTAACCTAATAATGGCTTGGTTATAATGTGACAAGTTATTTCCACTCACATGTATTGTTAAGCTTGTAATGCTATATATATTCATTTGCATGTATCATTGTGTTTATCTACTTATATATGTTTATAATCTTGTAACCAATAAATCTGCATATTTTTATAAACCTGTGTATTATTGTATAATGCAGAACTACATGTTTTATCATTAACGTCATCTCACGTCAAAAAGAACTTATTTAGGCTACTTTCACACTAGCGTTCGATCGGATCCGTTCTGAACGGATCCGATCATATTAATGCAGACGGAGGCTCCGTTCAGTACGGATCCGTCTGCATTAAAATGGCAAAAAAAAGCTAAGTGTGAAAATAGCCTCGGACGGATCCGTCCAGACTTTCAATGTAAAGTCAATGGGGGACGGATCCGCTTGAAGATTGAGCCATATTGTGGCATCTTCAAACTGATCCGTCCCCATTGACTTACATCGTAAGTCTGGACGGATCCGCACGCCTCCGCACGGCCAGGCGGACACCCGAACGCTGCAAGCAGCGTTCAGCTGTCCGCCTGTCCGTGCGGAGGCGAGCGGAGCGGAGGCTGAACGCCGCCAGACTGATGCAGTCTGAGCGGATCCGCTCCATTCAGACTGCATCAGGGCTGGACGGCTGCGTTCGGGTCCGCTCGTGAGCTCCTTCAAACGGAGCTCACGAGCGGACACCCGAACGCTAGTGTGAAAGCAGCCTTATCTGAGGAAATAGTCGGACTCAGATGTGAATTGTATCAATTAGGTTGTCTACAATTCACCAGGTCATGATTTTAAGAATTTATGACAAATTTTATAAAATTAATTTTTTTATGGTTAATTATTTTTATGACCATAATTAATAATTCTTAATTGAATTATTACAACCCGACAGATTGTCAGGAGCCAGGGAGAGCTGCATAGAGACTATCAGGAGCCAGGGAGAACTGTGCATATGTCAGGAGCCAGGGAGAGCTGGGCATAGAGACTGTCAGGAGCCAGGTAGAGCTGTGCATAGAGAATGTCAGGAGCCAGGGAGAGCTGTGCATAGAGAATGTCAGGAGCCAGGGAGAGCTGTGCAGAGAGAATGTCAGGAGCCAGGGAGAGCTGGGCAAAGAGACTGTCAGGAGCCAGGGAGAGCTGGGCATAGAGACTGTCAGGAGCCAGGGAGAACTGAGCATAGAGAATGTCAGGAGCCAGGGAGAGCTGTGCATAGAGAATGTCAGGAGCCCAGGGAGAACTGTGCATAGAGAATATCAGGAGCCAGGGAGAGCTGGGCATAGAGACTGTCAGCAGCCAGGGAGAGCTGTGCTTAGAGACTGTCAGGAGCCAGGGAAACCTGTATAGAGACTGTCAGGAGCCAGGGAGTGCTGCATAGAGACTGTCAGGAGCCAGGGAGTGCTGCATAGAGACTGTCAGGAGCCAGGGAGTGCTGCATAGAGACTATCAGGAGCCAGGGTGAGCTGTATAGAGACTGTCAGTAACCAGGGAGTGCTGTGTAGAGACTGTCAGGAGCCAGGGAGAGCTGTATAGAAACTGTCAGGAGCCAGAGAGAGCTGTGCATAGAGAATGTCAGAAGCCAGGGAAAACTTTATGCAGAGACTGTCAGAAGGCAGGGAGTGCTGTATAGAGACTGTCAGGAGCCAGGGAGAGCTGGGCATAGAGACTGTCAGGAGCCAGGGAGAGCTGGGCATAGAGACTGTCAGGAGCCAGGGAGTGCTGTGCATAGAGAATGTCAGGAGCCAGGGAGAGCTGTTTAGAGACTGTTAGGAGCCAGGGAGAGCTGGGCATAGAGACTGTCAGGAGCCAGGGAGAGCTGGGCATAGAGACTGTCAGGAGCAAGGGAGAGCTGGGCATAGAGACTGTCAGGAGCCAGGGAGAGCTGTGCATAGGGAATGTCAGGAGCCAGGGAGAGCTGGGCATAGAGAATGTCAGGAGCCAGGGAGAGCTGTTTAGAGACTGTTAGGAGCCAGGGAGAGCTGGGCATAGAGACTGTCAGGAGCTAGGCAGAGCTGGGCAGAGACTGTCAGGAGCAAGGGAGAGCTGGGCATAGAGACTGTCAGGAGCCAGGGAGAGCTGTGCATAGAGAATGTCAGGAGACAGGAAGAGCTGTGCATAGAGACTGTCAGGAGCCAGGGAGAACTCTGCATAGAGAATGTCAGGAGCCAGGGAGAGCTGTATAGAAAATGTCAGGAGCCAGGGAGAGCTGGGCATAGAGACTGTCAGGAGCCAGGGAGAGCTGGGCATAGAGACTGTCAGGAGCCAGGGAGAGCTAGGCATAGAGACTGTCAGGAGCCTGGGAGAACTGTGCATAGAGAATGTCAGGCGCCAGGGAGAGCTGTGCATAGAGACTGTCCGGAGCCAGGGAGAACTGTGCATAGAGAATGTCATGAGCCAGGGAGAGCTGTATAGAGAATGTCAGGAGCCAGGGAGAGCTGTGCATAGAGACTGTCAGGAGCCAGGGAGAGCTGTGCATATAGACTGTCAGGAGCCAGGGAGAGCTGGGCATAGAGATTGCCAGGAGCCAGGGAGAGCTGGGCATAGAGACTGTCAGGAGCCAGGTAGAGCTGTGCATAGAGAATGTCAGGAGCCAGGGAGAGCTGTGCATAGAGAATGTCAGAAGCCAGGGAGAGCTGGGCATAGAGACTGTCAGGAGCCAGGGAGAGCTGGGCATAGAGACTGTCAGGGGCCAAGGAGAGCTGTGCATAGAGAATGTCAGGAGCCAGGGAGAGCTGTTTAGAGACTGTTAGGAGCCAGGGAGAGCTGGGCATAGAGACTGTCAGGAGCTAGGCAGAGCTGGGCATAGAGACTGTCAGGAGCAAGGGAGAGCTGGGCATAGAGACTGTCAGGAGCCAGGGAGAGCTGTGCATAGAGAATGTCAGGAGACAGGAAGAGCTGTGCATAGAGACTGTCAGGAGCCAGGGACAACTCTGCATAGAGAATGTCAGGAGCCAGGGAGAGCTGGGCATAGAGATTGTCAGGAGCCAGGGAGAGCTGGGCATAGAGACTATCAGGAGCCAGGGAGAACTGTGCATATGTCAGGAGCCAGGGAGAGCTGGGCATAGAGACTGTCATCAGCCAGGGAATGCTGTATAGAGAATGTCAGGAGCCAGGAAGAGCTGTGCATAGAGACTGTCAGGAGCTAGGGAGTGCTGTATAGAGAATGTCAGGAGCCAGGGAGAGCTGTGCATAGAGAATGTCAGGAGCCAGGGGGAGCTGGGCATAGAGATTGTCAAGAGCCAGGGAGAGCTGGACATAGAGACTGTCAGGAGCCAGGGAGAGCTGGGCATAGAGACTATCAGGAGCCAGGGAGAGCTGTGCATATGTCAGGAGCCAGGGAGAGCTGGGCATAGAGACTGTCAGGAGCCAGGTAGAACTGTGCATAGAGAATGTCAGGAGCCAGGGAGAGCTGTGCATAGAGAATATCAGGAGCCAGGGAGAGCTGTGCATAGAGAATGTCAGGAGCCAGGGAGAGCTGGGCATAGAGACTGTCAGGAGCCAGGGAGAGCTGTGCATAGAGAATATCAGGAGCCAGGGAGAGCTGTGCATAGAGAATGTCAGGAGCCAGGGAGAGCTGGGCATAGAGACTGTCAGGAGCCAGGGAGAGCTGGGCATAGAGACTGTCAGAAGCCAGGGAGAGCTGGGCATAGAGACTGTCAGGAGCCAGGGAGAACTGTGCATAGAGAATGTCAGGAGCCAGGGAGAGCTGTATAGAGACTGTCAGGAGCCAGGGAGTGCTGCATAGAGACTGTCAGGAGCCAGGGAGTGCTGCATAGAGACTATCAGGAGCCAGGGAGAGCTGTGCATAGAGACAGTCAGTAGCCCGGGAGTGCTGTATAGAGACTGTCAGGAGCCAGGGAGAGCTGTATAGAAACTGTCAGGAGCCAGAGAGAGCTGTGCATAGAGAATGTCAGGAGCCAGGGAGAGCTGTGCGTAGAGACTGTTAGGAGCCAGGAAAAACTGTATAGAGACCGTCAGGAGCCAGAGAGAGCTGTGCATAGAGAATGTCAGGAGCCAGGGAGAGCTGGGCATAGAGACTGTCAGGAGCCAGGGAGAGCTGGGCATAGAGACTGTCAGGAGCCAGGGAGAACTGTGCATAGAGAATGTCAGGAGCCAGGGAGAGCTGAGCGTAGAGACTGTCAGGAGCCAGGAAAAACTGTGTATAGAGACTGTCAGGAGGCAGGGAGAGCTGTATAAAGACTGTCAGGAGCCAGGGAGAGCTGTATAGAGACTGTCAGGCGCCAGGGAGAGCTGTATAGAGACTCTCAGGAGCCAGGGAGAGCTGTATAGAGACTCTCAGGAGCCAGGGAGAGCTGTATAGAGACTCTCAGGAGCCAGGGAGAGCTGTATAGAGACTCTCAGGAGCCAGGGAGAGCTGTATAGAGACTGTCAGAAGGCAGGGAGTGCTGTATAGAGACTGTCAGGAGCCAGGGAGAGCTGTGCGTAGAGACTGTTAGGAGCCAGGAAAAACTGTATAGAGACCGTCAGGAGCCAGAGAGAGCTGTGCATAGAGAATGTCAGGAGCCAGGGAGAGCTGGGCATAGAGACTGTCAGGAGCCAGGGAGAGCTGGGCATAGAGACTGTCAGGAGCCAGGGAGAACTGTGCATAGAGAATGTCAGGAGCCAGGGAGAGCTGAGCGTAGAGACTGTCAGGAGCCAGGAAAAACTGTGTATAGAGACTGTCAGGAGGCAGGGAGAGCTGTATAAAGACTGTCAGGAGCCAGGGAGAGCTGTATAGAGACTGTCAGGCGCCAGGGAGAGCTGTATAGAGACTCTCAGGAGCCAGGGAGAGCTGTATAGAGACTCTCAGGAGCCAGGGAGAGCTGTATAGAGACTCTCAGGAGCCAGGGAGAGCTGTATAGAGACTCTCAGGAGCCAGGGAGAGCTGTATAGAGACTCTCAGGAGCCAGGGAGAGCTGTGCATAGAGACTGTCCGGAGCCAGGGAGAGCTGTGCATAGAGACTGTCAATGGGATATTTCCGCTGCAGATGTTAAAATCCCCAATATGTTCATCATTAATAAAAATATTTATTTATATAGCGCCACCATATTCCGCAGCGCTTTATAATGCAGACAGTTCATGTACAAAAGACATTGCAATCTAACCGGCTAATATACAGCTGCAGCATCAGGAGGGAAGGCCCTGCTTGATGAAAAAGCTGTGAATCCTCTCCACCACTAATCTCTGATCTACTAAAGAAATCTTTAAGACACTCTAGTAGCAGTCTAAGATCCTTTATGTCATGTATGTTACATACATGGCGTTTGTTAACCCTGGACTGTCTGTGTTGTGGAATAACGGTGCACGTCAGCATTCCCATTTCCACAACGGAGGCGATGTGTGAACCGGATAGCGGCTCCCGTGAGTGCATGCTGCTCCATAAGAGGTGCACATAGTAGGGCTATTATCGCCAGAAGGCGTCAATCACGGTCCCCAGATTCAGGGGAAGGAGTTCTCAGGGTCGCCCGGAAGTGATCTGATGGCGCTATCAGGAAGTAATGCTGTGGAACGCATTCACAGGACGTAAGGGAAGACTGGGAGTGGCCTGCGATATACCGGAAGTTGGAGCTCTGGCGCTGTATAGGCAGAACTGGAAGGTAGTAGCTTTTCGGTAGTAGGACAATACCACAATAGTGTTCCTGTATAATGCGGCCATCCCGGGCTGACGGGTGAAGGAGGCAGACATATTTATCTACTCTGAGGGAGGGACTACAGCCGCTGACTGACAGAGAGGAGGAGCCTTAGTGACTGACAGGCTGAGTGCAGGAGAATCGAGGAATGACAGCAGGAGAAGAACCGGCATGACAGAATGAATGAACCAAAGTAACTGACAGGAGGAGAATCCGGGACCAGCCGTCAGAGTAAAGGAGAATCAGGGACCAGCTGTCAGGGTGGAGGAGAATCGGGGACCAGCAGTCAGAGTAAAGGAGAATCAGGGACCAGCCGTCAGAGTAAAGGAGAATCAGGGACCAGCCATCAGTGTGGAGGAGAATCGGGGACCAGCCATCAGAGTGGAGGAGAATCGGGGACCAGCCGTCAGAGTGGAGGGGAATCAGTGACCAGCTGTCAGTGTGGCGGAGAATCAGGGACCAGCCGTCAGAGTAAAGGAGAATCAGGGACCAGCCGTCAGAGTGGAGGAGAATCAGGGACCAGCCGTCAGAGTGGAGGGGAATCAGTGACCAGCCGTCAGTGTGGAGGAGAATCGGGGACCAGCCGTCAGAGTGGAGGGGAATCAGTGACCAGCCGTCAGAGTAAAGTAGAATCGGGGACCAGCCATCAGAGTGGAGGAGAATCGGGGACCAGCCGTCAGAGTGGAGGGGAATCAGTGACCAGCTGTCAGTGTGGCGGAGAATCAGTGACCAGCCGTCAGAGTAAAGTAGAATCGGGGACCAGCCATCAGAGTGGAGGAGAATCGGGGACCAGCCGTCAGAGTGGAGGGGAATCAGTGACCAGCTGTCAGTGTGGCGGAGAATCAGGGACCAGCCGTCAGAGTAAAGGAGAATCAGGGACCAGCCGTCAGAGTGGAGGAGAATCAGGGACCAGCCGTCAGAGTAAAGGAGAATCAGGGACCAGCCGTCAGTGTGGAGGAGAATCGGGGACCAGCCGTCAGAGTGGAGGGGAATCAGTGACCAGCTGTCAGTGTGGCGGAGAATCAGGGACCAGCCGTCAGAGTAAAGGAGAATCAGGGACCAGCCGTCAGAGTGGAGGAGAATCAGGGACCAGCCGTCAGAGTGGAGGAGAATCAGGGACCAGCCGTCAGAGTAAAGGAGAATCAGGGACCAGCCATCAGGGTGGAGGAGAATCGGGGACCAGCAGTCAGAGTAAAGGAGAATCAGGGACCAGCCGTCAGAGTAAAGGAGAATCAGGGACCAGCCATCAGTGTGGAGGAGAATCGGGGACCAGCCATCAGAGTGGAGGAGAATCGGGGACCAGCCGTCAGAGTGGAGGGGAATCAGTGACCAGCTGTCAGTGTGGCGGAGAATCAGGGACCAGCCGTCAGAGTAAAGGAGAATCAGGGACCAGCCGTCAGAGTGGAGGAGAATCAGGGACCAGCCGTCAGAGTGGAGGGGAATCAGTGACCAGCCGTCAGAGTAAAGTAGAATCAGGGACCAGCCGTCAGAGTGGAGGGGAATCAGTGACCAGCCGTCAGAGTAAAGTAGAATCAGGGACCAGCCGTCAGAGTGGAGGAGAATCAGGGACCAGCCGTCAGAGTGGAGGGGAATCAGTGACCAGCTGTCAGTGTGGCGGAGAATCAGGGACCAGCAGTGAGAGTAAAGTAGAATCAGGGACCAGCCGTCAGAGTGGAGGAGAATCAGGGACCAGCCGTCAGAGTGGAGGGGAATCGGTGACCAGCCGTCAGAGTGGAGGAGAATCAGGGACCAGCCGTCAGGGTGGAGGAGAATCGGGGACCAGCCATCAGAGTGGAGGAGAATCAGGGACCAGCCGTCAGAGTGGAGGAGAATCAGGGACCAGCCGTCAGAGTAAAGGAGAATCAGGGACCAGCTGTCAGGGTGGAGGAGAATCAGGGACCAGCCGTCAGAGTGGAGGAGAATCAGGGACCAGCCGTCAGAGTAAAGGAGAATCAGGGACCAGCCGTCAGAGTGGAGGAGAATCAGGGACCAGCCGTCAGAGTAAAGGAGAATCAGGGACCAGCCGTCAGAGTGGAGGAGAATCAGGGACCAGCCGTCAGAGTGGAGGAGAATCAGGGACCAGCCGTCAGAGTGAAGGAGAATCAGGGACCAGCCGTCAGAGTGAAGGAGAATCAGGGACCAGCCGTCAGAGTGAAGGAGAATCAGGGACCAGCCGTCAGAGTGGAGGAGAATCAGGGACCAGCCGTCAGAGTGGAGGAGAATCAGGGACCAGCCGTCAGAGTGAAGGAGAATCAGGGACCAGCCGTCAGAGTGGAGAAGAATCAGGGACCAGCCGTCAGAGTAAAGGAGAATCGGGGACCAGCCGTCAGAGTAAAGGAGAATCAGGGACCAGCTGTCAGAGTAAAGGAGAATCAGGGACCAGCCGTCAGAGTGGAGGAGAATCAGGGACCAGCCGTCAGAGTGGAGGAGAATCGGGGACCAGCCGTCAGAGTGGAGGAGAATCGGGGACCAGCCGTCAGTGTGGAGGAGAATTGGGGACCAGCCGTCAGAGTGGAGGAGAATTGGGTACCGGACGTCAGAGTGGAGGAGAATCGGGGACCAGCCGTCAGGGTGGAGGAGAATCGGGGACCAGCCGTCAGGGTGGAGGAGAATCGGGGACCAGCCGTCAGAGTGGAGGAGAATCGGGGACTGACAGGTAGAGGGTAGGGGAAACAGGGACTGCCTGGTGATGAGGAGGAGAATCAGTGACTAACAAGTAGAGGGGTGAGACCGAGAGCATCTTTGACCGACAGAGAGAAGGGGTCACAATGAGTAACAGGTAGTGAGAAGGAATCCCCAAGGATTGACAGAATGAGAGGCGGCACATCAGCGCTTGACAGGTAGCAAGAAGATGCCTCATTGACTGTCAGGAGGGAGCAGGCAGAGAGGGTGCGATTAGGGTTTGCTACCAGGTTTCTTTAACACTGAGCATATTATTATCCATCTCTTCAAGGTAAAAGACAGAGTGAGTATTGTGTGCACAGATCATGGAGACCCCACAGCCTCTGCACTCACTAGGTACGAGCACATGTGCTCCCCGTGTTACCCATGTACACTACATGGCCTGATGTGTCTATAGATTGTATACTATTTATTAACTTACAGTGTGTATTATTTATCTGTAGACCCTGTACCGAGGAGGGAAGGTCTGGATGTGGAGGGCAGGTAGTATGATGGGGCTTATGGCGGGTTATGGTGCTGTGTGTAAGTGTATCACTCACCCATGCTTCTCTTTGTCTGGACAGATACAAAGACTTTGGGATAACTCCAGACCGGAGCCAAGTATTAGGTGAGACGTTCTTATCAAAGACAAAACAATTATCAAAAATGGTCTATGTAGGTCATAACTGTGACACGTTGAGGCATGGACATCATAAGACCTCTGAAGATTACTTTTTGGTATTTGGCACTAAGATATTAACAACAGATTCCTTTAGTCCTGTAAGTAGCAAGGCGGGCCTCCATAGATTTGGCTTTTTTCAGTACGTCCCACGGATGCTTGATCAGATTCAGATCTGGAGACTTTCGAGGACAAGTCAACAGCTTGAACTGTTTGTCATGTTCATTAAACCATTCTGTAAACATTTTTGCATAGTAGACGACATATTAAGTCACCCACATGATGTACCGTATTTTTCACCCTATAAGATGCACCCAGGTTTTAGAGGAGGACAATAAGAAAAAAATATTTTTTATTAGACCAGCAATCAGACCTCAGCTCACAGCTACTATCAGACCCCCAATGTTAATAAGACCCCAATAAGACCTCAGCTCAGACCTCAATGTGAATGACCCCTAATCAGATCCCAGATAAGAGCCACATTGCTTCACATCAGACCCCATATGCCTCTCATGCCACAGAGAACTTTAAAATAAAAAATCCACTTACCTCTCCCGCACCGGATGCCGCCGCTCCTCACCTACAGAACTATCCTCTTCTTCCTGCCGTCGGCTGTGCTGTGAACCAGTGCGCACAGCGTGAGGTCACAGAGCGTCCTCACGCTGAGCGCAGCAACAGCACAGCCGACTGCAGAGGACCAGGAAGCGGTGAGTACAGAGCCCTTACCGCTACCTGGTCCTCCCATACTAATGAGCGCTTCCATAATGGAAGCGCTCATTAGTATTCACCCCATAAGATGCATCTTATAGGGTGAAAAATATGGTAAAAGAAAACATTACATTTATCTGACCAGTCTACCTTCTTGCATAGCTCCATAGTCAAGTTCTGATGTTCTTATGCCCATTGTTGGTGCTTTAACCCTTAGAGCAAGCATGTCAAACTCAAAGGCTAACATGGGCCAAAAAAAAAAAAAATTTAAGTTTATGTGGGCCACATCCCCAAAAATTTTTTTTTTACAATATAATGCAGACGGATCCGTTCTGAACGGATCCACCGTCTGCATTATATGAGCGGATCCGTCTCAGACGGATCCGCTCTGAACGCAAGTGTGAAAGTAGCCTTAGGGGCGAGAACCTGGGATCTTTCATCCCTTGTCCTATTCAGCTCTATCAGGGTGAATAGGACTTCACACTGTCCCTGCTGCTCTGTGCCTTGTGCACACAGCATCAGGGATGTTACCATGGCAACCAGGGCTTCTGTAGCGTCCTGGCTGCCATGGTAACTGATCGGAGCCCCAGGCTTACACAGCTGGAGCTCTGATCAGAAGCTGCCACTGCACCACCAATGAGGGGGAGGGGAGAGGTCCCTGTGGCCACTGCCACCAATGATTTTAATACTGGGGGGGTTGAGAGGGGCTGGCGCATTGTGCCACCAATGATTTTAATGGGATGGGGGGTTGAGGGGGGGGCACACTGCACCACCAATGATAAATTACCCCTTTATACAGGAGGCTGGTACTGGCAGATCAGCAGTTAACCCCTCAGGTGCGGCACCTAAGGGGTTAACTGCCTCTGATCGCAGCTCCCTGTCAGCGGCAGGGTGCCGGCAATGCGATTCTGCTGACGTATTGTGTTAAAGACTGACTTTCACTATCAGGCCACACAGAGTGGCGCCCAGCGATGTCTCAGCACTCACCATTAGTCCTGGGCGCCGCTCCGTTCGCCCGCAGTGCTCCATTACTGTCTCCTCTCCTGCTCCACATGCTGCTGATTACTATCGGAGCGATGGGAGGAGACATCAGCTTCACTAGTGGGCGTTCCTTCTTCCTGGCTGTAGCGCTGTCCAATAGTGTAGCGCTCTGTGTGGGAAATGGGAATAGTCCTATCATTGGTGGCTCAGTGCGCCCGCCCCTCCTCCGCCCCTCTCTCCTCATTGGTTCCTCTGTGGTATCCTCCCATGAAATCCATTCTTTTTTAGTGTTTTACGTATCGTAGATTCGCTAACAGGGATGTTAGCATATGCCAGAGACTTTTTAAAGTCTTTAGCTGACACTCTAGGATTCTTCTTCACCTCATTGAGCAGTCTGCGCTGTGCTCTTGCAGTCATCTTTACAGGACGGCCACTCCTAGGGAGAGTAGCAGCAGTGCTGAACTTACTCCATTTATAGACAATTTGTCTTACCGTGGACTGATCAACAGCAAGGCTTTTGGAGATACTTTTATAACCCTTTCCAGCTTTATGCAAGTCAACAATTCTTAATCGTAGGTCTTCTGAGAGCTCTTTTGTGCGAGGCATCATTTATATCAGGCAATGCTTGTTGTGAAAAGCAAACCCAGAACTGGTGTGTGTTTTTTAAAGGCAGGGCAGCTGTAACTAACACCTCCAATCTCATCTCATTGATTTGACTCCAGTTGGCTGACGCCTCACTCCAATTAGCTCTTGGAGATATCAATAGTCTATGGGGTTCACATAATTTTTCCACCTGCACTGTGAACATTTACATTGTGTGTTCAATAAAAACATGGTAACATTTAATTCTTTGTGTTTTATTAGTTTAAGCAGACTGTGATTGTCTATTGTTGTGACTTAGATGAAGATCAGATTACATTTTATGACCAATTTGTGCAGAAATCCATATCATTCCAAAGGGTTCATATACTTTTTCTTGCAACTGTAATTTAACAGGTTCCCTGATCTCCGGACTGCTCATATTCCATGGTCACATTTGTCCATAACATCTGAGAGGTTAAATCTATGTGATCAGCCTTATGGATAATCGTATACATCTGCCACGGGTCTCTGCTCTTTGAAACAGCAGAAACCCAGCGGCTATGGCACCTACTGCAGGTGCAAGCGGACAGCATCTTTAAAGTTCCAACTTTAAAGATGTTTCGAAGGGGTTGTCCGCTGAGGATAGGTCATCAATAGTAAAAAGCGGACAACCCCTTGTGTCAGTGGTGGATAGGTGTCATGATGGGAACTCCAACCATTCTAAGGCTATGGTGTCCTATAAGTACTGTTAGCCAGCATTAACTTTTCAGCAGTTTGTACTACAGTAGGTCTTCTGTGTGATCAGACCAGGTGGCTAGCCTTCATTCCCCAGTTTCATCTATGAGCTTTTGGTGTCCATGACCCTGTTGCTGGTTGACTGGTTGTCTTTACTTGGAACAGTTTTGGTAGGCACAGTATTAAATACTGCATATAAGGAAACCCCGCAAGACTTGCCATTTTTGGGATGCTCTGACCCAGTTGTGTAGCCTTTACAATTTGGTCACTTAGACAGTTATGATTGCCCATTTTTCCTGCTTCCAACATATTAACTCCAAGAACTGACTGTAGACTTGCTGCCTGCATCTCATCCCTTACCACTTGCTATTGTAACAAGATAATTAATGTTATTCATTAGTGGTTTTATTGTCATTTATGGTCAATGTACCATCCATAAAGTTATGTCTACATAGGACAAAACCTTATGGATTCCATATAGGAGACAGCCAGGAATGGCCCAGCTAGAATGTAGCCTTTTCAAAAATGGTCCATGAAAGAAAAAGCTGAATAAAGAATGGTCAGATTATGTAGCTGTAGGATGTGTTATCATATCACTTTACAAGACTGATGCCCAGATAACCAGGATGTTCTTGGTCTTACAGGCACAGTAAAAGACACGTTTTTGTGTGATGATCGAAATCTGATGGATAACGGCCAGTCTGAGAAGCCAGTCTCATTGGGAGATGGAAATCTTGCAGTCAGTTACCTGGAAACTCTTGGTAACAAGCAATGTACTCCAAACAAAGATGAAGACACCCTAATCCCAACCCTCCACCCCCCTAGACAACACCTGCATGGACAGAATTCCTCTATTGCAGCGGTGGACGTCGGCAAAAGCAGCAGCGGTAATTTTTTT
Organism: Bufo gargarizans; assembly: GCF_014858855.1. Taxonomy (NCBI): domain Eukaryota; kingdom Metazoa; phylum Chordata; class Amphibia; order Anura; family Bufonidae; genus Bufo; species Bufo gargarizans. The sequence goes on along the minus strand of NW_025334205.1, from coordinate 170,297 downwards.
GAGCATAACAAATACCGATTAGGCTCAAGAGGCAATAGGTCGGGAGAGTGCTACACGGACATAGCCTCTACATCCATCCCAAGCCCCACGTACTGTTCTAAGTGCAAAAAAATGTTTGCCACTAGTGAAGCATATGGCCATCATGAGCCAATGCACGAGTTCAACTTCAAACTTTTTCCCTGTACAGAATGCGGCAAGTATTATCGACACAACACTGCTCTTGTGATACACCGGCGGACACACACCGGGGAGAAGCCATACTGCTGCAGCGAGTGCGGGAGACGTTTTAATGCCCGGTCAAGCTTGGTTACCCATGGTAAGATACACTCCGGAGAAAAACTGTACTCCTGCTCAGAGTGTGGGAAGAGTTTCTCCAAAACCGATGACCTCTTCAACCACCAACTGGTGCATTATCGCGAAAGGAAATATACCTGCAGTGACTGCGGCAAGTGCTTCAAGGTGGAGTCGGAGCTCATAGCTCATAGGAAAAATCATCCTATGGAAGAACTGTTTCTGTGTTCTTGTTGTGGCAAAGACTTTACCCAATACTCCAAGCTTCTCCGGCATGAGAAGACTCACCCAAAGCTTCCACCTGTCTTTATCACCAGTGAGAAAATGTTAAAGGACCAGGAAGCCTAAAATTCCTCATATCTTATAAAACTGGCAACGTACGTGTAAGCATTTCTGCACATTACTGGTCAGAGGATCAGGCTTTTCTGAAGATATTCATACAATGGGGAAGAGTTTGCTTTGCTTCAGGGAAAAGCAGTCATATTGCTGATGACTGATGACACCCTACCCATCCCCTTCATGAAAAGCTCACATAGGCTGGCAAGCCGAAAAATATATACGGTAATCACCAATAAGCCCCACTCCTATGGAAAAAAATAAAATCTGGCGAAGTTGGTCACTAGTTTTCTCTAGATATCTGGTCAATGGACGTTAATGGTGTGTTGTGTCTGGTATTTCAGATAGGCTCCATTGAAGTGAATGGGCTGCAATTCCACACACAGCCCATAGAGAAATGTGGCACTATTTTTAGAAGATAGCAGCCACGTTTTTCTATTCCTGGACAACCCCTTTAAGTTTAGTCAGCTGCTGAAGATTTCTGTTGATGGAGTGGTGGGGGTAGATGGAGGTCTGAATTCTAAATTTGAGATGACTGATTTTTTTAAATGACTGATTAAAAAAAAAATCAATTTATCAAGTAAAAGTCGAAAAAACATTTATTCAGACCAGTGTATTACACGCTGGTTTTAATCTATCCCCTCCTGGCATCAGATGCACATCTTGATAATTTGCTGTCCAGGTTTGTATACCTAAATGGAGATCTACGGCAGCAAGGGAGCTGGTATATACTTCCGCTATAAACTATGCCAGTTTCCTGGCATAGATTACAATAAGGGTCCGCTCACACGTCCGTGTGTGTTTTGCGGATCCACAAAACACGGACACCAGCAATGTGCGTTCCGCATTTTGCGTACTGCACATGCACTTAATAGAAAATGCCTATTCTTGTCCGCAATTGCGGACAAGAATAGGACATGTTCTATTGTTTTCGGGATCGGAATTGCAGGTCCGGAAGTGCGTGTCCGGATCCGGGCCGCACATCGTGCTGCCCCATAGAAATGAATTGCGGACATTGTGAATGGAGCCTTAAGCTGACCAGTGTAATTGCAAAATTTAGCACTAAAACGTTGTGACTTTTTGGTATCAGCTTTCTGGCACAGAGGGAATAATAAATGTCCCCCTTAAAGTAAATTCAGTAAAAAATATTATCTTTTTAATATTTATTTTTTAAAGAATGAAGTAATACAATGTATTTGAAAAGTCTCCAGACCCTTACACTTTTTTGTTGCAGCCTAGTGCTAAAATAAAAAAAATCAAGTTATCCCTCATCAATTTGAACTCAATGCCCCATAATAAGAAAGTGAACACAGAATTTTACAAATGTCTGCAAATTTATTAACCCCTTCCGGATCGCCTCACGTAAATTTACGTCAGCTGTCGGGTATTTAAAAGTGGCTCCCACTCACAGTGGCAGAGGGCGCCACAGCATGACCACAGCATCTGGAGTCCCTGAAGCGCGTGTTTCCGGGTGTGTTCTGGCTCCCCCTGGCGAGGATCTGGGGGCCAGAGTTTGTGCGGCAGCCTCTGTATCCCTAGAAAATACGATGCTACCACACATTAGTTCCAATGAAGCCCTTTCCTGTGCCAGTACTCCATAGGAACTTATGGGGTCATTTATCAAACTGGTGTAAAGTAGAACTGGCTTAGTTGCCCATAGCGACCAATCAGATTCCACCTTTTCATTTTCCAAAGGAGCTGTGAAAAATTAAAGGGCTTCTGTCAGCCCACTAAGCCGTTTTTTTTTTTTGTTTACTAATAATCCCTATACTGCGAGCTCTGCATACATAAGTTAAATAATCATTTTGGTTCAGTAGAATTCGATAAAAAGCTATTTTTAAAATATGCAAATTACCTTGCTACCAGCAAGTAGGAGGCGGCTACTTGCTGGTAGCAGCCGCATCCTCCGATCCTAATGACGCCCCCTCCGCATTGTGATTGACAGGGCCAGGGAACGGAATCGTTCTCTGCTGGCCCTGCCTGTTTGCAATCAAAATCCGGCGCCTGCGCCGCGGCCGTACCTATCTTCAATCTGCGCAGGCGCACTGAGAGGCAGCCGCTCCATCCTCAATGCGCCTGCGCCGGGTGTAGATGTGACGTCATCGGCGCAGGCGCATTGAGGATGGAGCGGCCGCCTCTCAGTGCGCCTGCGCAGATTGAAGATAGGTACGGCCGCGGCGCAGGTGCCAGATTTTGAATGCAAATAGGCAGGGCCAGCAGAGAACGATTCCGTTCCCTGGCCCTGTCAATCACAATGCAGAGGGGGCGTCATTAGGATCGGAGGATGCGGCTGCTACAAGCAAGTATCTGCCTCCTACTTGCTGGTAGCAAGGTCATTTGCATATTTTAAAAATAGCTTTTTATCAAATTCTACTGAACCAAAATGATTATTTAACTTATGTATGCAGAGCTCGCAGTATAAGGATTATTAGTAAACAAAAAAAAAACGGTTTAGTGGGCTGACAGAAGCCCTTTGACCACTTCAACCCCGCTAGCTGAAACCCCCTTAATGACCAGGCCACTTTTTACACTTCTGTACTACACTACTTTCACCGTTTATCGCTCGGTCATGCAACTTACCACCCAAATGAATTTTACCTCCTTTTCTTCTCACTAATAGAGCTTTTATTTGGTGGTATTTCATTGCTGCTGTCATTTTTACTTTTTTTGTTATTAATCGAAATTTAACTATTTTTTTGCCAAAAAAATGACATTTTTCACTTTCAGTTGTAAAATTTTACAAAAAAAACGACATCCATATATAAATTTTTCACTAAATTTATTGTTCTACATGTCTTTGATAAAAAACAAATGTTTGGGTAAAAAAAAAAAAATGGTTTGGGTAAAAGTTATAGCGTTTACAAACTATGGTACAAAAATGTGAATTTCCACTTTTTGAAACAGCTCTGACTTTCTGAGCACCTGTCATGTTTCCTGAGGTTCTACAATGCACAGACAGTACAAACACCCCACAAATGACCCCATTTCGGAAAGTAGACACCCTAAGGTATTCACTGATGGGCATAATGAGTTCATAGAACTTTTTATTTTTTGTCACAAGTTAGCGGAAAATGATGATTTATTTTTTATTTTATTTTTTTCTTACAAAGTCTCATATTCCACTAACTTGTGACAAAAAATAAAAAATTCTAGGAACTCGCCATGCCCCTCATGGAATACCCTGAGGTGTCTTCTTTCCAAAATGGGGTCACTTGTGGGGTAGTTATACTGCCCTGGCATTTTAGGGGCCCATATGCGTGAGAAGTAGTTTGCAATCAAAATCTGTAAAAAATGACCGGTGAAATCCGAAAGGTGCTCTTTGGAATGTGTGCCCCTTTGCCCACCTAGGCGGCAAAAAAGTGTCACACATCTGGTATCGCCGTACTCAGGAGAAGTTGGGGAATGTGTTTTGGGGTGTCATTTTACATATACCCATAACTTGTGACAAAAAATAAAAAATTCTAGGAACTCGCCATGCCCCTCATGGAATACCTTGGGGTGTCTTCTTTCCAAAATGGGGTCACTTGTGGGGTAGTTATACTGCCCTGGCATTCTAGGGGCCCTAATGTGTGCGAAGTAGTTTGAAATCAAAATGTGTAAAAAATGACCTGTAAAATCCTAAAGGTGCTCTTTGGAATGTGTGCCCCTTTGCCCACCTAGGCGGCAAAAAAGTGTCACACATCTGGTATCGCCGTACTCAGGAGAAGTTGGGGAATGTGTTTTGGGGTGTCATTTTACATATGACCATGCTGGGTGAGAGAAATATCTTGGCAAAAGACAACTTTTCCCATTTTTTTTATACAAAGTTGGCATTTGACCAAGATATTTATCTTACCCAGCATGGGTATATGTAAAATGACACCCCAAAACACATTCCCCAACTTCTCCTGAGTACAGCGATACCACATGTGTGACACTTTTTTGCAGCCTAGATGCGCAAAGCGGCCCAAATTCCTTTTAGGAGGGCATTTTTAGACATTTGGATCCCAGACTTCTTCTCACGCTTTCGGGCCCCTAAAATGCCAGGGCAGTATAAATACCCCACATGTGACCCCATTTTGGAAAGAAGACACCCCAAGGTATTCAATGAGGGGCATGGCGAGTTCATAGAATTTTTTTTTTCTTGGGCACAAGTTAGCGGAAATTGTTTTTTTTTTGTATTTTCTTACAGTCTCCCTTTCCGCTAACTTGGGACAAAAATTTCAATCTTTCATGGACTCAATATGCCCCTCACGGAATACCTTGGGGTGTCTTCTTTCCGAAATGGGGTCACATGTGGGGTATTTATACTGCCCTGGCATTTTAGGGGCCCTAAAGCGTGAGAAGAAGTCTGGAATATAAATGTCTAAAAATTTTTACGCATTTGGATTCCGTGAGGGGTATGGTGAGTTCATGTGAGATTTTATTTTTTGACACAAGTTAGTGGAATATGAGACTTTGTAAGAAAAAACAAACAAAACAAACAATTTCCGCTAACTTGGGCCAAAAAAATGTCTGAATGGAGCCTTACAGGGGGGGTGATCAATGACAGGGGGGTGATCAGGGAATCTATATGGGTGATCACCTCCCTGTCATTGATCACCCCCCTGTAAGGCTCCATTCAGACGTCCGTATGTGTTTTGCGGATCCGATCCATGTATCCGTGGATCCGTAAAATCATACGGACGTCTGAATGGAGCCTTACAGGGGGGTGATCAGGGAATCTATATGGGTGATCACCTCCCTGTCATTGATCCCCCCCCCTGTAAGGCTCCATTCAGACGTCCGTATGTGTTTTGCGGATCCGATCCATGTATCCGTAAAAATCATACGGACGTCTGAATGGAGCCTTACAGGGGGGTGATCAATGACAGGGGGGTGATCAATGACAGGGGGGTGATCAGGGAGTCTATATGGGGTGATCATGGTTGATCAGGGGCACATAAGGGGTTAATAAGTGACAGGGGGGGGTGTAGTGTAGTGTAGTGGTGTTTTGTGGTACTTTACTGAGCTACCTGTGTCCTCTGGTGGTCGATCCAAACAAAAGGGACAACCAGAGGACCAGGTAGCAGGCATATTAGACGCTGTTATCAAAACAGCGTCTAATATACCTGTTAGGGGTTAAAAAAATCACATCTCCAGCCTGCCAGTGAACGATCGCCGCTGGCAGGCTGGAGATCCACTCGCTTACCTTCTGATCCTGTGAACGCGCGCTCCTGTGTGCGCGCGTTCACAGGAAATCACGGCTCTCGCGAGATGACGAGTATATGCGTGACTCTGCGCAGAGCTGCCACCTCCGGAACGCGAATCTGCGTTAGGCGGTCCGGAGGTGGTTAAAGGTGGAATCTGATTAATTGCTTCGGGCATCTAAGCCAGTTCTACTTTGGTTTTAAAAGTATTTAAGTATATAAATTCCTATCACACCCCCCCCCCCCCCCCCCTTCCCCAAAATGAAAATAAAAATCAACTACCGCTTCAGCTCCGACAAAAATTAAATAAAAAGTGATTAAAAAGGCATACACTCCGCAAAATGGTATCAAGGAAAGGTACACATTGCAGTCAGAATATGGTGAATAAAAGAAAAAAAAATGTTTTTTTTCAAGGTTTTTATTGAAACACAATAAAAGCTTTACATATGTGGTATTATCGTAATCATACTGACCTGGAGAATTAAAGTAACAGGTCAGTTTTACCGCATAGGCAACGCCGTAAAAACAAAACTGTTGTGGAATCGCATTTTTTTTTCTAATTTCATCCCATTTGGAATTTTCTTTTCCAGCTCTTCACTACATTAAATGCAACATTAAATGGTGAAATTAGAAAGTGCAAATTGTCCTGCAAAAAACCCCACCAAGCTCTCATATGGTTATGTGAATAGAAAAATAAAAAAGTTATGGCCGCGCAGAAAAAGAAAAGAAAAACCTGGGTCTGAAAGAGTTAAAAAGGGAAAACAAAATTTTTGCATGTATTGCATGTACATAAGTATTCAGGCCCTTTGCTATGGTGCTAAGAATTTTTGCTCTAGGGGCCACCCATTTCTCTTCATTATCTTTGAGATGTTTCTATGCCTTGATGGGAGACTACCTGTGGTAAATTCAGTTGATTGAACATGATTTGGAAAGACACAGCCCTGTCTATATACAGTCTCACAGTGGATAATGCGTATCAGAGCAAAAAGTAAGCTGCCAGGAGGAAACAACTGCCTGTAGAGCCCAGAGATAGGACTGTGTGGAGGTACAGATCTGGAGAAGAGTACAAAATAATTCTGCAGCACTGAAGTTCCCAAGAGCACAGTGGCCTCCATAATTCTTAAATGGAAGAAGTCTGGAAAAACCAGGACTCTTCCTAATGCTGGCCATTCCCTCCAAGCTAAGTAATCGGGGGAGAAGGACCTTTGTAAGGGTACTTTCACACTAGCGTTTTTCTTTTCCGGTATTTAGTTCCGTCACAGAGGCTCAATACCGGGAAAAAAAACTGATTGGTTTTATCCTAATGCATTCTGAATGGAGAGCATTCCGTTCAGGATGCATCAGTTCAGTCCCTTTTTTTGGACGGAGAAAATACCGCAGTATGCTGCAGTTTTCTCTCCGGCCAAAAATCCTTAACACTTTCCATTGAAATGTATTAATGCCGGATCCGGTACTAAGTGTTCCGAAAAACTGGATCCGGTTTCCCGATCTGCGCATGTGCAGACTTTTAAAAATGAGAAACAAAAAAAATACTAGATTAGTTTTTCCAGATGACAACCGGAACGATGGATCCGGTATTGCAATGCATTTGTCAGACGGATCCGCATCACGTTTGCTTCCGGCAGGCAGTTCCGGCGACGGAAATGCCTGTCGGAATCCTCTGCCGCAAGTGTGAAAGTAGCCTTAGTAAAGAGATCACAGAGAGGCACGGAGCATTATCAGTCATGTTAATGCTCTGTGCCTCTGCAGTCTGCATCGGGTCTTGGCTGTCATTCATGGCATCCGCTCGTGTGAAACAGCCCTTAGAGTACTGAGCAAGAACCCAATGATCCACTCCAAAGATCCTGTTTGCAGATGGGAGAAACTTCTAGAAGGTCAACCATCACTGCAGCATTCCACCAATCTGGGCTTTATGGCACAAAGATGCCACTCCTGAGAAACAAGATTCTCTGGTCTGATGAAACCAAGATGAAACTTGTTGGCCTTAGTTCTAAGCATAATGTTTGGAGGAAACCCAGAGACTGCTCATCTCCCTCCTTCCCAATGCCATCCCTACAGTGAAGCATGGTGGCAGTATCATGCTGTGGGAGTGTTTTTTTTTTTCTGGCTGGGACAGGGAGACTGTTCAGAGGTGAGATATAGCTAAATGGAGCAAAGTACAGAGATATTCTTAATAAAAAACCTTATCCAGTGTGCTCTGGACTTCAGACTGGGCTGAAGGTTCACCTTCCAAGAAGACCATGACCCTAAGCACACAACACAAGAGTGGCTTGGTTGACACAACTATGCCCTTCAGTTGTCCAGCCAGAGCCCTGACATAAACCAAATCAAATATCTTTTGAGAGACCTGAAAGTGGATGTCCACCAATGATCCCCTCCAACCTTGCAGAGCTTGAGAGGATCTGCAGAGAGGAATGACAGAAAATCCCCAAATCCAGGTTTGCAAACCTTGTGGCATCATACCCAAGAAGACTGGAGGCTGTAATCACTGCCAACGGTGCTTCAACTAAGTCCTGAGTAAAAGGTCTGAATACGTATGCCAATGCAAGATTTTAGTTTTTTCTTCTCAATAAATTGGCAGAGATTTCTAAGATTCAGTTTTCTCTTTCTCATTTTGGGGTAGGGTATTGAGTGCATGTTAAAGGGACGATGGACTTTGTTTTTGCTTCATATATTGGTACTGACTGCAGATTCATGGGGAAAAACTTGATATTTTTTATTTTAACACAAGGTTGCAACATAACAAAATGTAAAAAAAGTGAAAGGGTCTGCAGATTTCTGAACTTGCCCTACTAGTACCAGTTCAATCATAATCCTTCCTAGGTTAATGCTGGTCTGATTTCCTGCTCGTTATTGACACATTGGCTAGGCAGGCATCTCCTATCTCCGGCAGTAGTGGTGACTAAGCTTGAGCAAATCAAGTTCTGGATCATGGATCCAAAGTCAATCTGTTTAATAATTGTTTCCATACAGCATTAAAATATATTGGCTCCACAGAGCCAAACTTCGTCTTTGCCGATGTACTACGGTATTCCTATCTGCGCATTTAAAAACATTTTAAAATAGGAATCCAAAGTGGGCTTTGGTTCTGGATGGTACCTCGGTACTAAAGACCACTTCGGATTCCTATTTTCAAATGTTTTTCAATATGCAGATAGGAATTTTGAAGTAATTCACCGAACCCTTGCACAACTTCAGCTGAGACAAAGTTTGGTTCCATGGAGCCAATACATTTTAATGTTGTATGGAAACAGCATTAGAGGAAATCTGTCACATGGATCATCACTAATAAAGTAAAGCTATTGCCATGTAAAAGAAAATCATGTCCCTCTGGGCACCTTATTGCCTAATTTACATATACAAAGATGATTTTCGCAAGATAGAAAATAAGAAACGCCGAATGGAAGGTACATCAGAGAAGGAGGTGTTATGCGCTACATGGCAATAGTTTTACTTTTTTTTATTGATGATCCATGTGACAGATTTCCTAAGTTTTTGAACCAATCAACTTTGTATCTATGATCCGAAGCTCGATGCTCTCAAGCCTAGTGGTGACTGTTGACCAGTCATTGGCCGTGTGGTCATTTCCTCTGTGTAGAGGGGACCAGAAAGAACAGACCAACAGGGATCTGGGACTCATCAGAACAGGAGTGCTGGGGGACTGGTGCGATGTGTTGGTACCCAAACCCGAACTTCTTCACAGAAGTTCGGGTTTGGTGTTCTGTAGATTGTATTATTTTCCCTTATAACATGGTTATAAGGGAAAATAATAGCATTCTGAATACAGAATGCATAGTACAATAGGGCTGGACGGGTTAAAAAAAATATCTAAAATAATTTAACTCGCCTTAATCCACTTGTTTGCGGAGCTGGCATCTCTTCTGTCTTCTTTCTTCAGGACCTGGGTAAAGGACCTGTGGTGACTTCACTGCGCTCATCACATGGTCCAAAAGTACTAGAGCACAGGGGGCACACCGATAATCATTTTAACAGCGTGCTGGCCTGGTATATATATAAGACATGAAAACAACCAGACAAAGAAATACCATATAATGGCCGCACATCAAATAGAAAATAGAAAATATTTTATTGAAATATCAAAGTTAAAAACAACATGCACATGGGGCAAACCCCAAGGATGGTGCAGTAAACAGTATGACAATAATTATATCAACATTATAATAATGTCCCACAAAAATGACAATTGTCATTTTTGTGGGACATTATTATAATGTTGATATAATCATTGTCATGATATCCTCCTTTTGGGAGGTGAACTTCCCCTCTGCTGACATCAATATAGTATGGGACGCCCTGAAAGCATATCTGAGGGGGGTGTTTATAAGTGAGATTGCTGCAGCAAAGAGAACATTTAAGAAAAAAGAGGAGGAACTGGTCAAGGTTGCTGCAGACACAAGTGAACGATTTACCAGCCAACCTTCCGAGTATAACAGGGAAGAGATGCAGAAGGCCAGTTGTTCTTTGGAGAAATATATAATAGAGAAAGCAAACCATAGAGTATTCTTTAAGGGTTTAAAATATTTTTCGGAGTCCGGACGCCCTGGTAAGCTTCTAGCCAGGATAATTACACAACAAGATAAGAAAAATCAATCTATTGTCTCGATTCGTAACACAGTGGGGGAAATTATAACAGACCCAGAAGGAATTAGAGATGCCTTTTTAAAATATTTCTCTCATATATATAGCTCCTCTCCTGGCTTGTCATCTGATCTGGCGACGCAGTTCTTGAGGAAGATTCCACTTCCTACTTTAAGTGAAGCCCAAATAGAGTATCTGGAAGAGGAGTTGTCTCTTTCGGAGCTCCAGGAGGCCTTGGGGTCTATCTCGGGGAACTCGTCGCCAGGGATGGATGGCCTTCCATACGAGGTTTACCGCAAATACAGCGATGTGATTCTCCCTCAGCTACTAGAGGTTTTTTCCCAAGCAATACAGGGAGGGGGTTTACCCTGCTCTATGATGGAAGCTCTTATTGTTCTAATTCCCAAAAAGGATAAAGACCCTATAGAAATGAGTTCCTATAGACCAATTTCTTTACTAAATACTGACGCTAAGCTACTATCAAAAGTTTTGGCTAGGAGGCTTTCGCGGGTTATGTCCACTATTATCCACCCAGATCAAAACGGCTTTATGCCAAAGAGAGGCACCCATCATAATTTGCATAGGTTATTTATGAATATTCAATCACCGGGGTGCGGTTCCCGCTCCATCCTGTCGCTGGATGCTACTAAAGCCTTCGACAGGGTGGAGTGGATTTTTCTCTGGGAGGTGATGAAAAAAATGGGATTTGGTCCGAGATTTATGTCAATGGTGCAGTTACTATATGGCTCTCCAGTTGCCAGGATTAGGATCAATGATACGATCTCTGAGAGTTTTTCCCTAGGAAGAGGTACCCGTCAAGGATGTCCTCTTTCCCCCCTCTTGTTTAACATTTATATTGAACCCTTAGCAGTTAGCATTAGGCAAGACTTGCAGGTGTCCGGCTTTGGTGTAATGGGAAAGCATGATCGTGTATCCCTCTACGCAGATGACATCTTGGTTTTTGTCCATCAAACAGAAACCACTCTCCCTCGAATAATGGATTTGGTGGGTTCTTTTTCTGCTCCGTCTGGTTTGCAGATTAATTGGGAGAAGACTGTTCTCCTCCCTATAGATGAGCTGCGAGGCGACTGGGACAACCAGCTAACAATTTCCGATTCAATAAAATACCTGGGGATTTCAATCTCTGCCGAACCTCAGGAATTCTTACAACTCAATTTGATTCCCCTTTTGAAAAAGCTGAGGCTAAAAATTAAGATATGGCAAAAAATTCTGCCCGCAAGAGCGGATAGAATCTCTCTAATAAAAATGGTAGTGCTGCCCCAGGTTCTTTATGTCCTGCGCAACTCGCCTGTATGGATCACGGACAAGTATTTTAGATTGATAGAGCGGATGATTAATGATCTATTATGGGGGAGGAAGCGCGTGAGACTGAAGGCACTCTATTTTTCTATGCCCTATAATCAGGGAGGTCTTAACCTCCCTCATTTTAAGGGCTATTTTGTGGCCTCTCAACTTTGTTTTTTTAATGATTGGGAAAGTAGCCATTTCTGCAACAGAGTGGTGAAAGACTTAGGTTTTTCGGATTTTTTTACTGTATTGGAGTCCGATTATTTAGCAAACCCACAGACTGGGTATACACTTTTTTGCAGAATGGCTATAAAGACGTGGTTAGTTATAAGGAGCTGGTGTGGAGTCAAGGCATCACTTATTTGTACTCCACTGTGGCATAACTCAAAGCTCTTGGAGTTAGGGGACTTGCGTTGCTGCCAGTATTGGAGGACTAAGAATGTTCAGTACTTATATCAGGTGGTCAGCGGCGGACAAATCCTGTCTCTGACGGAGCTAAGGCAAAGATCAAACCTGGGCGAGGTGGCTTGGTATGCATACTTTCAATTGAGGTCAGCACTTTCTACTACTTTGAATAGCCACCTTCTTTCTATAGATACTCCGCAATTCTTACATGATTTATTCTGTAAAAAAACTGTCACGAGAATTAACATATCACATTGTTATAGACACTTAATGAAAGAATTTTTTTTGGGTGTTCTTTCTCCAGGACAAAGATCCTGGTCTTCTGTACTTTTAGATATGGGTCCCCCAGATTGGGAGAATATAGGGGAAAGTTTAAAATCCGTTTCACACAACTTTAATCACACTGTTGTACAATTTAATATTTTGCACAAAATATATGTGACACCTAGGTGGTTATATAGGAGAGGACTTAGAGCCTCCTCTGACTGCCCACGCTGTGGCAATTCCGAGGCAGATCATTTACATTTGTTTTGGGATTGCCCAATGGTGAGCAGCTATTGGAGATCGGTCCAAATTAATTTGGCTCGTAAACTCAATATTGATGTCCCTTTGTCCCCCAGGATATGGGTCCTGGGAGATTTATCAGAGGTTAATTACCAGCCTATAAAACGCCAACTATTGATCAAGGTAATGTTTTTGGCCAGGCTTCTCATTTCCAGATTATGGTTTTGCTCTTCTGCTCCAGACTGCAACCACTGGTTAAGCTTGGTCGAGAAAGTGAAAAGTTACGAGAGGATTTTGTATAAACAAAGAGGATCCTATCTAAAGTGGGGCAAATTGTGGGCAGACTGGGACAAGCCTAAATAATTAATTTATTTTTTTTTTCCTGCAAGGTGGGGGGGGGGGGGGTTTGGCGGGGTGAGCTGGGGATGATCCTATTAGTCCGGCCCCATCTATATGAATCATAAATAGTTAAGGAGGTGAAGCTGCATTTGGGTACTGGAGTATCTCTAGGAATGCTGGGGGATGGCGGTACCTTCCGGCATTAAACTATGATTTTTAATCGAACCACACTACCGTGCCGGTTATGGGTGGGGACCCGGAGCCCGGGATATTGGGCAGCCCGGCGACTGGGTGTGCCCTGGGACGCGGCTCTCTCTGTCAGACATGCGGCTCGACTTCAGGCAGGGATATGACACACGTTGTATGGGCACCAAGAGGTGTTTTCTCAGCGGGACAGAGCCGGTTTTAGGTAGTGCTCATGTTTACATCTTCCCTAAATGCCGGTGATCACCGAGTGATACTCAAGTTGAGTCCCTTTATATGTGAGACACTAAGGTGGATATATGTGTGGTACGGTTAAGGCGGGCATTAAACTCCTAAACTAACTATATGGGGATGAGGCAGCAAAATATGTAAGAGTTTTCTTTTCCACTGCGAAAGAAGACTGCTGGACCCCCAAACTTGTTTCATGAAATGCTTGCGATCAAAGATTGCAGTAGGCCCGCTACGTACGGTTAATGTGAGTATCGGATGAATGGTGATATGGCTGTCAATCCTGTCAATTTCTTGCCCATGATCGGGGGAGAGAGCGCGGGGCACATGCTCGCTCCCCGGAGGCCGCCCGGGCTGCGGGCCCCTTACCCTTTTTTTCCCCTGTATAGACAACAACATGTCAAGTGGGATGTTTTGTGTGTTTGTTTTGCCGTATTAGGCTGTGGATGACGGACGTATCCCGCATTTCCCCCAGCAAGTGAGATCTCCATTTGTATTCTTGATGTCTCCATAAGCATGGATACTTGTATGAAATTGTTCTTAATCATGTTGCAAATTACAAATTTCATGGACTGTAGGATTTTATAATATTATAATTGTAATATGGATATGAATTTTTTGTATTATAAACTAATAAAATATATTAAAAAAAAAAAAAAAAAAAAACTTTGATATTTCAATAAAATATTTTCTATTTTCTATTTGATGTGCGGCCATTATATGGTATTTCTTTGTCTGGTTGTTTTCTCATCACATGGTCCATCACATGATCTTTTACCATGGTGATGGATCATGTGACGGGCCATGTGATGAACGTCATCACAGGTCCTTTACCCAGGTCCTGAAGAAAGACATAAGAGAAGCCTGGCTGCGCGAACAAGTGGATTAAGGCGAGTTACTTTTTTTTTTTTAACCCCTCCAGCACTATTTTATTATTCATTCTGTATTCAGAATGCTATTATTTTCCCTTATAACCATGTTATAAAGGGAAAATAATAACGATCGGGTCTCCATCCCGATCGTCTCCTAGCAACCGTGCGTGATAATCACACCGCATCCGCACTTGCTTGTGGATGCTTGCGATTTTCACGCAGTCCTATTCACTTCTATGGGGCCTGCATTGCGTGATAAACGCACAATATAGAGCATGCTGTGATTTTCACGCAACGCACAAGTGATGCGTGAAAATCACCGCTCATGTGCACAGCCCCATAGAAATGAATGGGTCCTTATGAAGTGCAGTGCGGGTTTAACTGATAATCTATGTAGAGGATAGGTCATCATTAACTGATCGGTGGTGGTCCAACACCAAGCACCCCTGCCGATCAGCAGTTTTAGAAGGCAGTGCACGCAGTGGCGCCGCACCCTTTTTGCAACTTTCCCTAGGCCATGTGATGTCACGTTCAGTCAATGGCCTAGGTGCAGCTCAGCACCATTGAAATGAATGAGCCTGAGCTGCGATGCCACTGTAGTCACTGCACAGGGGTCACCCCACTGCTCCCCAGTAGTCACTGCAGAGAGGTCACCCCACTGCTCCCCAGTAGTCACTGCACAGGGGTCACCCCACTGCTCCCTTGTAGTCACAGCAGTAGTACCATAGTCTTGGCATTCAGGAGCCTTGGAGAGCCTAGTGCTGCTGCCACCCAGTTTTCCCAGGCACAAATCTCTATGGGCAGCAGGCTTCCTACTTGTGTGCCACCCAGTTTTCCCAGGCACAAATCTCTATGGGCAGCAGGCTTCCTACTTGTGTCTATGGCGGAGCGGATCCTGGCCAATGCCTCCTGGTGCTACCCGGCCTCCAGCAGCTTGGCGATATCCCGGTGCTGCCAGCTCTTCCCGCGCACACACTTGTCAGCCAGCTGCCTGAGCTGCACACAGGTCCGGCGGGGCGGGTGCCCCATGTCCCTCCCGCACAGCCGGCAGCGCTTTCTGGGCTCTCCCCACAGACAGGGCCAGCAGTACGTGTGCCCGCACAGCACAGTGACCGGGTCCGGCAGAAAGCCGCCACAACCCGGGCACCGCTGCACACACTGCGCTTCCTCCCGCACCACGACTGAGCCCCTGTACTGCAGCAACAGGCGCTCCAGGGAGGCCACGGAGCGGTGAGTGAGAGGCTTCACTTTACTCACGCTCCATTGTCACGTGATATAGGCCTCATGCACACGACCGTTGTGTGTTTTGCGGTCCGCAAAACACGGAAGGCGTCAGTGTGCGTTCCGCAATTTGCGGAACGGCGCGGACAGCCATTGATATAACTACCTATCATGGATATTTTTTTTGTGGACCACGGAATGGAGCAACCGATGCGGACAGCACATGGAGTGCTGTCTGCATCTTTTGCAGCCCCATTGAAGTGAATGGGTCCGCATCCGAGCCGCAAAACTGCAGCTCGGATGCAGACCAAAACATATTTTGATTTAAAATGCTGCAAATATCCCGCTCTAAAGCTTTGGGAGGTACGGGACTACCAAATTTTATCTCATATTATAGAGCGACAATCATGAATTGTGTGCTTGATTTATGTCACAACCGCTCTACTAAACTATGGGTGGAAATTGAGCACGAAATGGCACCACATTTGGCCACTGGAGTTTTTTGGTTGTCCCCTACTTCCTTGAACTTATTACCTAACTCACAATCCCCGATGCTTCTATATACCTTGGCTAGGCTCTGGGCTAAATTTGCGGTCAAAATTAGCCTTATACATTCTCCGGGTCCTCTCATGACACTCACGGGCCATGCAGATCTTCCCACAGGTTTGAGTCAGCTCCCAGCTCTGGGAGACCAGAATAGACATCCGATCAAATTGATAGATGTTTATAAACAGAATGGTTTTCTCCCTTTGGATGACCTCTCCCACATTATCCCTGCGGGCCCTGGACGCTGGCTCCTCTACTTTCAGTTGCGAAGCTTTATTAAATCCCTGATGCCTGGATTGCGGTCATGTCCCCCTTTAACTGAATTTGAGAAAATGTGCACAGCGAGGTCAGCTCCTGATCATGCTATAACTCTACTATATGCCATGTTGAACTCTGGGGAGAAAGAGAATTCGTCCATAGGCACTCAAGGAACTAAACTCAAATTCATGTCTGATTGGGAATCGGAACTGGGATCTACCTTCTCTGCAGACCAATGGTCTAGATCACTTCTGTTCACTCATAAATTGTGTCCTGTAATCTACAGGAACTCAACTATAAAATCCTTAGCAGATGGTATAGGACCCCAGTGCGATTACACCAATTTTATCCTCAGGTTCCTGATGCATGCTGGAGGTGTCTTAATGCAAGGGGCTCCATGACACATATATGGTGGGACTGTCCAGGTGTGGTCCCCCCTGTGGCGGGAGATCTTTGACTTATATAATTTCTTATACAAAGCTACTATTACACCCTCACCTGCGTTAGCTCTTCTATCCATGTTCTCAGGGCGGATTTCGCAGATTAAGAAGGGTGCCCTTCGCTTGTTTATCTTAGCTATGAGACAGATAATTCCCCGTCAATGGAGGTCTACGGAGAGTCTTTTGAGAGTGACCTGGTCTAGCGCTCTGGACTCACTAGTTCACATGGATGAGTTAGGTGCTGCGGATTCAGGATCTGCTTCGGCCTTCTGGGGGACTTGGGACCCATGGAACCAGTTTCGCTCCTCCACATCGTTTCATGATTGGTTGACAACAGGTATTATCCCGGGTAATAGCTCCTAAATACTATACTAAGCAGAACCTTCTATCCTATACACCTCCTTCCCCCCTTCCTTCTGTTTATGTCTTGTCTCGGTCTGTCATGTCTTGTGATGTCTCTCCTTGTCCTATGTGGTTACTGGTCTGGAATTTGGAGAATACCGTATTTTTCGCCCTATAGGACGCACCGGCCCATAAGACGCACCTAGGTTTTTGGGGAGGAAAATAAGAAAAAAATTATTTTTAACCAAAAGGTGTGCTTTTGGTGGGTTTGGAACTAATGGTGGTCTGTGGGTGGCACTATTACTGGGGATCTGTGAAGGACACTGTTATGGGGGGATCTGTGGATGACGGACACTGTTATGGGGGGATCTGTGGATGACGGACACTGTTATGGGGGATCTGTGGATGACGGACACTGTTATGGGGGATCTGTGGATGACGGACACTGTTATGGGGGGATCTGTGGATGACGGACACTGTTATGGGGGGGATCTGTGGATGACGGACACTGTTATGGGGGGATCTGTGGATGACGGACACTGTTATGGGGGGATCTGTGGATGACGGACACTGTTATGGGGGGGATCTGTGGATGATGGACACTGTTATGGGGGGGATCTGTGGATGACGGACACTGTTATGGGGGGATCTGTGGATGACGGACACTGTTATGGGGGGGATCTGTGGATGACGGACACTGTTATGGGGGGGATCTGTGGATGACGGACACTGTTATGGGGGGGATCTGTGGATGACGGACACTGTTATGGGGGGGATCTGTGGATGACTGACACACTGTTACAGGGGGGGATCTGTGGATGGCACTGTTACAGGGGGGGGGATCTGTGGATGGCACTGTTATGGGGGGGGAATCTGTGGATGGCACTGTTACAGGGGGGGATCTGTGGGTGGCACTGTTACAGGGGGGGATCTGTGGGTGGCACTGTTATATATGTGCCATCCACAGACACCCCCACCCCATAACAGTGCCATCCACAGCCCCCCAGCCCATAACAGTGGCATCCACAGCCCCCCAGCCCATAACAGTGGCATCCACAGACCCCCCCCCCTTAACTGTGCCATCCACTGATCAGCTCGAACATCCAAACCCGCCCCCGCCACTGCCGCCCCCAGTATACGAATATTAAATGTCTTATTCAATTAAATTGTATTATATATGCCCCCTCACGCTTCTATTTCTAATCGTACCTTAAATCCTATTCCTAGGTGCTGTAATGCAGGCCGGGCGGCCGGCGCGTCACTCGCTGACGTCACTTGCCTGCGCCGCCTGCTTCATTCATAAAGTAGGCGGCGCAGGCAGGTGACATCAAGGAGTTACGCTGCCGCCCGCCCAGCCTGCATTACAGCATCTAGGAATAGGATTTAAGGTACGATTAGCAATATAGGAGTAAGGGGGCATATCTAATATATTTTAATTGAATAAGACATTTAATATTATTAACCGGAGCGGCGGGGCGGGGCTATAGTACATTGATTGCACCGCCCCGCCGCTATTCCCGGCCCCCAGCTCCTCCTCCCAGTCCCTTCCCCGGCCCCCGCTCACTGTACATCGCATCCAGCGATGTTAAATTGTCAGCATTCGCCCCATAAGACGCAGGGGCATTTCCCCCCGATTTTTGGGGGGGGGAAAAGTGCGTCTTATGGGGCGAAAAATACGGTATATACCATGTGTGCTCTTAGATTCATGCCCAGAAGCCCTCACGGGCTGGTTACTTGAAAATAATGCTCTGTAATGCTAACTATAGAATGTACTACTACCTCAGACTTATTTGTATGACCAGTTTACGACCTTTGTAATTTTCATGTTTATGTATACATATTGGATATATTTATACATTACTCATTTATACGCTTTAATAAAATAATGATTGAACCGTAAAATGCTGCAAATCCTCTGATTTCATTGTTCCTCTACCTCTTCCATCTTTCACTGTAAATACACATTTCCTTCTAGGCTTCATTTCGTCATCTGTAAGGCCCCTTTCACACAAGCGAGTTTTCCGCGCGGGTGCAATGCGTGACGTAAATGCATAGCACCCACACTGAATCCGGATCCATTCATTTTAATGGGTCTGTGTACATGAGCGTTTTTTTTTTCACGCATCAGTTCTGTGTTGCGTGAAAAATGCAGCATGTTCTATATGTTTTTCACGCAGCCCTGGCCCCATAGAAGTGAATAGGGCTTCCGTGCAACGCGTTTTTCACTGATGGTTGCTAAGAGATGTTGTTTGTAAACCTTCCGTTTTTTTTATCACGCGCATGAAAAACGCATCAAAATGCATTGCACTTGCACGGAAAAAACTGAACGCAATTGCAGACAAAACTGACTGAACTTGCTTGCAAAATAGTGCGAGTTTCACTGAACGCTTCCGGACCTAATCCGTCACGCTCGTGTGAAAGAGGCCTAAACATTATGTTGGCATGCATTGCTAAAGAGCTCTAGTTTCATCTGTCTATAGAACAGATGAATCCAGATGTGTTTTTTTTTTATACCTTTCTTTACGGAGTCCTACTTGTCCTTTACCTATAGAGCTGTGTTTTTGTGGCATATTTTGGGGGATACTATCTTTCCTTGGGGAGAGCGCCTTAATCGGTGTGAGGAAGCGTATAGGCCATACATGCTCCTCTGGAATTCTGGGAAGAAAGTCATGCAGGACCATGTATGGCCTATAATTCTCCTTGTGCCGATTAAGGGGCTCTCTCCAAGGAGAGATAGTACCCCCGAAAACCTGACCTAGGCCTCTCACCCAGTTAAACCAGTACTGTCTGCTCTGCTCTGATGAGGGCGCAATCACCCCAAAACAGCTGCAGATGAGGTGCTGGCTTGTTTATTACCCAAGTCACGTCTCAAGGCCTAGTTAAAGGGTTGAACACTGACTTATAGGACAGCTGCCTTACATCTGGAGGCATTAGAGGCAGAGCTTGTTAATAGCTCATTTGCATCCCTTTCTTCTTTGGTATATCTACAGCTCAACCACAGTCTAGAGGGGGCACTAAAGAAGGCAAAACCACCGTCAAGAGAGGGCACTAAAGGAGGCAAAACCACAGTGTGAGTGGCACAAAGGAGGCAAAACCACAATGTGTAAGGGGCACTAAGGAGGCAAACCCGAGGCAATGTGGTTGTGGGGGGGGCGCACTAAGGAGGCAAAACCACCATGTGGAGGGGGTACTCCGCAGGTAAAACCACCATGTGGAGGGGGTACTCCGCAGGTAAAACCACCATGTGGATTGGGCACTAAGGAGGCAATGTGAGGAGGGGCACTAAGGAGACAAAATCACCGTAGGGAGGGGGCACAGAGGAGGCAAAACCACCATGTGGAGGGGGCACAGAGGAGGCAAAACCACCATGCGGAGGGGGCAAAACCACAGTGTGGAGGGGGCACTAAGCAGGCAAAAACATTGTGTGGAGGGGGCACAGAGGAGGCAAAAATACTATGAAGGGGGAAAGAAGAGGCAAAACCACCATATGGAGGGGGCACTCCTCAGATAAAACCACAGTGTGGGGGGGCGGCGGGGGGGCACCCTGGAGACAGAATCACAGTGTGGGGGGGGGCACTCCGCAGACAGAATCACAGTGTGGTATGGGGCACTCCACAGGCAAAACCATTGTGTGGAGGGGGGTACTAAAGGAGGCACAACCACCGTGTGGAGGGGGCACTAATGAGTTAAATATACCCTGCAAGGGGATGTCTGGTGAGCAGTGTAACTGTAGGTGACTTTATAAGAGCTTTCAGCAGCTCTCAGAACTCTTATATACTCCCCTACAAACTACATATAAATACAGCCCCCAGACCCCTCACCAGAGATCACTGACCACAGCACTGGTGCCTGCACTCCCCCTGCTCAGGAGGACACAGCAGTGCGGCTCTTACTCTGGAAGAAGCAGTTAAATGATCTAATGACGTCATGCCCTTAAAGAGGCCAATACATTCTAGGCTTTCCCGTGACAGCATACCTACAAGGAGCAACTGTATTCTAGTCACGCCATAAGGTCCCACGTGACTACAGCTGGAATGCAACTCCGGATAAGTCGTGGAACGCAAAATGGGAAGTAGATGTCAAACAGCAAGTATAATATCCGGTCCAGTGCTTTTCCACAAAGAAGAGAAAGAAGAGCAGAGCTCTGAGGATCTCAGCGTTTTATCAGGGTGAGGGCGGAGTCAGCTGTCATTGCTGCACGTTATACCGTTATTATACTGCTTTACATGATATACAGGATACCGCACGCCCCAATAGCACTATTATATTACACTTTACGAGGATATAATGGTGTACTTCATATGCTCAATACACCAAACCCACCTCGCATAGAGTAGTATAGCACGTTACCCCATTATTATCAAACTGCCCCTGTGGGGTATTATTGTACATCATACCATTATTGTAAAACGGTGTCCTATAATATAATATACCAGTATACCATGCCATTGTTATACTACAGCTCCATATGATATATTTACATGATATGCCTATTACACTAGAAATCCTGAAAATACAATAAACTACTGTACATTATACCATTATTATACTACAGCTCCATATGATATAGGACATTATATGTATACAATAAGCTTCCCATTGTTTTCTCTGGCTGTTTCCATGCAGATGTAGGCTGGTTGGTAATGTACTGGGGTGGAGAAGCTGGCTGTGCAATGTGGTAGCTTATAATGTGCACAAGTAGCTGCCAGAGTGGTACGGAGCTGGATAGTAATTTTTAGGGATGTTGGGTATGTACCTGGTTTACTGGTAATGTGAGACTATATCATGGTTAGGCCTCTTGCACACAGCCGTATGGCTTTTTCAGTATTTTGCGGTCTGCAAAAAATTCAGATGACGTCCGTGTGCATTCTGTTTTTTTGCGGAACGGAACAGCTGGCCCCTGATATAACAGTACTTTCATTCTATCTTTGAACGGAACGGAATGCATACAGAGTACCTTCCTTTTTTGGACAGATCCATTGAAATGAAAAGTTCCGTATACTGACCATATACGGAACAAAAAAAACTGAATGTAAACGGTAAAAAAAACGTTTGTGTGCAAGAGGCCTTAGATATGTGCATGGGTGTAGCTTCCCGGGATTTTGGACATGTGTGCTGGGTGCCGGGGCACCAACAATCTACTCTCCACGAAACAACTTTGATGTATGAGTATAAGTGGTATGATGAGTAGGTGAGAGGTTTATCTGCTAATGATTCTGGACTGCCCTACATATCTCTGTGCCTCCAGAACCACGTGCAAAGACTACCTGATGTCTTCACTTGTTCAGAGGGGTGACCATGGCCTGAGGTCCTGCCTCTGTTGCTCTTGACACCAGAACCAAGGAGTTCCAAAGGATCTGTATGAAGACGTGATAATGGAGACCAACCAGTTCCTTGCATCACTGGGTAAGCGGACATGTATTTCAGAATAGTGAGAGCTCATTAGAAGCTCAGATAAGGCATGGACATGTCCAAGGCATCACCAAGTTTAGCTTCTAATTGATAAGGAGGTCCTCGTGACGGCAGCGGCACAGTCACACTCACAGAATACAGTCCCTGTAAATGTCCCCTTTATTCTGCTGAGAGCACTTTGGGGGCAATTCTGAGGAATTGAACTACAACATACTTCAAAGTATTACTGTTTTTGTCTGGAGATCATCAAAACTGCTGTTGATGGATGGGTTATCCTTACTCCTCATCGATACTTAGTACTTTGAGTATATAAAGGTTTCCTGATGTAAATATGTCTAGGGTCTGATTAATTCAGCCAAGGACAACTGCTAAAGATGTCTGTCATATGTGATGTCCTAATAGAGATGCCACAGCTAGAATATCTGGTATAGCCGGGCGTCAAAGCTCTGTTGCACTCCGCACTATCTTGTAGAGAGCTATGCTATGTGTTAGAGGTTCCGTAGTATCAGTTTTAGGCCTCATGCACACGACCATTGTTGTGTTCCGTGTCCGTTGTTCCGTTTTCCGTGATTTTCTGCGGACCCATTGACTTTCAATGTGTCTGTGGAAAACTCGGCCAGTGCACCGTTTGTCATCCGCGTCCATGATCCGTGTTTCCAGTCCGTGAAAAAAATAAGACCTGTCCTATTTTTTTCACAGACAACGGTTCGCGGACCCATTCAAGTCAATGGGTCCGTGAAAAAACACGGAGGCACACAAGATTGTCATCCGCGTCCGTGATGCGTGTCTGTTTTTTTCCTATCATTTGCAAGTCAAACTTGACTTGGATTTTTTTTCACTTTCCTTCATGTCTGGTGATCCTCCAAAAATCAAGGAAGACACACGGAAACAAAAACGGAACAACGGAAGCCCGTTTTGCGGACCGTGAAAAAATGCTGTTGTGTGCATGAGGCCTTAGTGGCAGATTAGATTTTTTTTTATCTCTCCTGAATAATGTTAGTAAATACTTATATTCCCCTGAAATAAGAATTCTGGATCATATTGTCTAACACCTCTGCATTGTGCCATTCCTCCTCCTAGAAATGTATGAATACATTGACAGCTGGGTTTTACTCTTCTCCTTGGCAGTGGGGGTATCAACAGTGACTGGGCACTGTCCATATGTGGGACATACCCCTAACAGGTAACAGTTAGCTGTCAATTTATTTATGCATTTCCAGTAGTAACAGAGGATTGGCACATTTAGGCCGAGTTCTGAGAAAAGATGCTCCAGAATTATTTCATGAAGAATACGGTAATAGAACTTTTTACACAAACCTATGTCAGAAGAGCTCAGGGTAAGGACTCTTTCACACTACCGTATGGCTATTTCAGTGTCTTGCGGTCCGTTTTTCACGGATCCGTTGTTCGGTTTTTCGTTTCCGTTGTGTTTCTGTTTAGGTTCCGTTTTTCTATTCCGTTTTTCCGTATAGCATATAGAGTAATTACATAGAACAAATTGGGCTGGGCATAACATTTTCAATAGATGGTTCTGCAACAAGCGGAACGGATACGGAAGACATACGGATGCATTTTCGTATGCATTCAGTTTTTTTTTTGCTGACCCATTGACTTTAACCACCTCAGCTCCCCTAGCTTAAACCCCTTAATGACCAGACCACTTTTTTCAATTCTGCACTACACTACTTTCACAGTTTATTGCTCAGTCATACAACTTACCACCCAAATGAATTTTACCTCCTTTTCTTCTCACTAATAGAGCTTTCATTTGGTGGTATTTTATTGCTGCTGACATTTTTACTTTTCTTTATATTAATCGAAATTGAACGAAATTTTTGCAAAAAAATGACATTTTTCACTTTCTGTTGTTACATTTTTCAAATAAAACTACATTTCTATATAAATTTTTCTCTAAATTTATTGTTCTACATGTCTTTAATAAAAAAAAATTGAAGTAAGTGTATATTTATTGGTTTGGGTAAAAGTTCTAGCGTTAACAAACTATGGTGCAAAAAAATCAATTTACGCACTTTGACTTTCTGAGCACCTGTCATGTTTCCTGAGGTTCTACAATGTCCAGACAGTAGAAACACCCCACAAATGACACCATTTCGGAAAATAGACACCCTAAGGTATTTTTTTTTTTTTCTTACAAAGTCTCATATTCCACTAACTTGTGACAAAAATTTTTTTTTTACATGAACTCACCATACCCCTCACGGAATAGCTTGGGGTGTCTTCTTTCCAAAATGGGGTCACATGTGGTATCGCCGTACTCAGAAGAAGTAGGGCAATGTGTTTTGGGGTGTATTTTTACATATACCATGCTGGGTGAGAGAAATATCTCTCTAAAAGACAACTTTTCCATTTTTTTTATACAAAGTTGTCATTATACAGAGATATTTCTCTCACCCAGCATGGGTATATGTAAAAATACACCCCAAAACACATTGCCCTACTTCTCCTGAGTACGGCGATACCACATGTATGACAATTTTGTTGCAGCCTAGGTGCACAAAGGGGCCCAAATTCCAATGAGTATCTTTAGAATTTCACAGGGCATTTTTTACGCATTTGGATTCCAAACTACTTCTCACGCTTTAGGGCCCCTAAAATGCCAGGGCAGTATAAATACCCCACAATTGACCCCATTTTGGAAAGAAGACACCCCAAGGTATTCCATGAGGGGCATGGCGAGTTCCTAGAATTTTATTATTTTTTTGGCACAAGTTAGCGGAAAATGATATTTTTTTTATTTATTTTTTTCCTTACATATTCTCATATTCCACTAACTTGTGACAAAAAATACAATTTTACATGAATTCGCTATGCCCCTCACAAAATACCTTGGGGTGTCTTCTTTCCAAAATGGGGTCACTTGTGGGGTATTTATACTGCCCTGGCATTTTAGGGGACCTAAAGCGTGAGAAGTAGTTTGGAATCCAAATGCGTAAAAAATGCCCTGTGAAATCCTAAAAGTACTCATTGGAATTTGGGCCCCTTTGCGCACCTAGGCTGCAAAAAAGTGTCACACATGTGGTATCGCCGTACTCAGAAGAAGTAAGGCAATGTGTTTTGGGGTGTATTTTTACATATATCCATGCTGGGTGAGATAAATATCTCTGTAAAAGACAACTTTTCCCATTTTTTTATACAAAGTTGTCATTTTACAGAGATATTTCTCTCACCCAGCATGGGTATATGTAAAAATACACCCCAAACCACATTGTCCTACTTCTCCTGAGTACGGCGATACCACATGTGTGACACTTTTTTGCAGCCTAGGTGCACAAAGGGGCCCAAATTCCAATGGGTACATTTTAGGAGGGCATTTTTATTCCAAACTACTTCTCACGCTTTAGGGCCCCTAAAATGCCAGGGCAGTATAAATACCCCACATGTGACCCCATTTTGGAAAGAAGACACCCCAAGGTATTCTGTGAGGGACATGGCGAGTTCATAGAAGTTTTTTTTTTGTTCTTTTTTTTCTTACAAAGTCTCATATTCCACTAACTTGTGACAAAAAAATAAAATTTTACATGAACTCGCCATGCCCCTCACGGAATACCTTGAGGTGTCTTCTTTCGAAAATGAGGTCACATGTGGGGTATTTATACTGCCCTGGCATTTTAGGGACCCTAAAGCGTGAGAAGAAGTCTGGAATCCAAATGTCTAAAAATGCCCTCCTAAAAGGTACTCATTGGAATTTGGGCCCCTTTGCGCACCTAGGCTGCAAAAAAGTGTCACACATGTGGTATCGCCATACTCAGGAGAAGTAGGGCAATGTGTTTTGGGGTGTATTTTTACATATACCCATGCTGGGAGAGAGAAATATCTCTGTAAATGACAACTTTTTACTTTTTTTTATACAAAGTTATCAATTTACTGAGATATTTCTCTCACGCAGCATGGGTATATGTAAAAATACACCCCAAAACACATTGCCCTACTTCTGAGTACGGCGATACCACATGAGTGACACTTTTTTGCGGCCAAGATGCGCAAAGGGGCCCAAATTCCAATGAGTACCTTTAGGATTTCACAGGGCATTTTTACGCATTTGGATTCCGTGAGGGGTATGGTGAGTTCATGTGAGATTTTATTTTTTGTCACAAGTTAGTGGAATATGAGACATTGTAAGAAAAAACTAAAAAACTAAAATCAATTTCCGCTAACTTGTGCCCCAAAAAAAAATCTTCTATGAACTCGCCATGCCCCTCAAAAGTGATCTTTATAGCGCCACAGTGATTTTACGGGGTTTTTGCAGTGATCAGGCCTGATCGGGCAAACACTGCGTTATTTGTAGAGCCTATAGAACATGTCCTATTCTTGTCCGCAATTGCAGACAAGAAAAGGCATTTTCTGTATAGTTCTGGCAATGTGCAGATCCGCAAAATGCGGAAAGCACATTGCCAGGGTCCGTGTTTTACAGACGTCTGAATGGAGCCTTACAGGGGGGTGATCAATGACAGGGGGGTGATCAGGGGTTAATAAGTGACCGGGGGGGGGTGTAGTGTAGTGTGGTGATTGGTGCTACTTACAGAGCTGCCTGTGTCCTCTGGTGGTCGATCCAAGCAAAAGGGACCACCAGAGGACCAGGTAGCAGGTATATTAGACGCTGTTAACAAAAGAAGTTAACAGCGTATACGAACGCAAAAAACGAAATACCTAAGGCCTCTTTCACACTTGCGTTGTCCGGATCCGGCGTGTACTCCACTTGCCGGAATTACACGCCGGATCCGGAAAAAACGCAAGAGTACTGAAAGCATTTGAAGATGGATCCGTCTTCAAAATGCTTTCAGTGTTACTATGGCAGCCAGGACGCTATTAAAGTCCTGGTTGCCATAGTAGGAGCGGGGAGCGGGGGAGCAGCATACTTACAGTCCGTGCAGCTCCCGGGTGCTCCAGAATGACGTCAGAGCGCCCCATGCGCATGGATGACGTGCCATGCGATCACGTCATCCATGCGCGTGGGGCGCCCTGACTTCACTCTGGAGCGCCCCAGGAGCCGCACGGACGGTAAGTATACTGCTCCCCCGCTCCCCACTACACTTTACCATGGCTGCCAGGACTTTAGCGTCCCGGCAGCCATGGTAACCATTCAGAAAAAGCTAAACGTCGGATCCAGCAATGCGTCGAAACGACGTTTAGCTTAAGGCCGGATCCGGATCAATGCCTTTCAATGGGCATTCATTCCGGATCCGGCCTTGCGGCAAGTCTTCAGGATTGCTGCGGTATTTTCTCCGGCCAAAAAACGTTCCGTTCCGGAACTGAAGACATCCTGATGCATCCTGAACGGATTTCACTCCATTCAGAATGCATTAGGATAAAACTGATCAGGATTCTTCCGGCATAGAGCCCCGACGACGGAACTCTATGCCGGAAGAAAAGAACGCAAGTGTGAAAGAGCCCTTACCCTAAGTTCACACTTGAGCGTTTTACAGCGCGTTCCTACGCGCTGTAAAACGCGCAACACATGAAAACCAATGCTTCCCTATGGGGCTGGTTCACATTTTTGCGTTTTACAGCGCGTTTGAACGCGCTGTAAAACGCCCGACGCTCAAACAAGTACAGGAGCTTTTTTGGGCGCGTTTGACGCGCGTTTGGACCATAGACTCTTTGGACAACACTGCTGTCAATCACCCAAACGCGCGTTTACTATTAAAAAAACGTGCATAAAACCGCGCGACAAAATCGCGCATAAAAACGCGCGTTTGCGAAACGCTTAGGTGTGAAACCAGGGTTACACAGACCTGCTTGAATATTGAGGCGAGTGAATGTAGTAGTTTGATTGTATCTTTATAGATGGCTTTCTGAACAAATGTAGATGATGTAATATTAGTAGTTTAATCTGTCAGGTTTATATTTTTTAGCAAATATGCAGGCGATGAGAAACCGCATCACATTTGTGATATTTGGGAATTTTGCACCCCTTGATCTGGTATTTTTACGATTTTATATGTATGTAAGCCTGTGCTAATGTACTAGTTATAGTGAACACTTCATGCATTGCTTTCCTGAAGTTCATGGTTGTTACAAAATTGCAAGAAGGTGTAAAGGACTAAAGATGGGAATTTTACCGTTTATTTTGAGGAGATATATAAGGTGTGGGGTAAATGCTCAGATCAAGATTTTTACTCTCTTCGATTTTGCTGATTTGTATTTAGATGTATATATGTAGATATAGGCCTACGTGGCAGGTGTGAACTTTTAGATTTCTGAGTTGTGGTCTGTCACCTTGGAGAAGACTTACACTTTGATGTAAAATTGCATGCAGCCACCATCAATGTAAGGCTACTTTCACACTGGCGTTTCTGGATCCGCTTGTGAGATCTGTTTCAGGGATATATATAAATACATTTTTACACTAATTCATTTATTTTGTGGAGAAAATAATTTCTCCAATTCGTTGTGTTTATTATTATTTTTTTCGTTTTTCCTTCTACAGCCTGTGCTTCCTGTGCACAGAAGGCTGCTCAGATGACGATTCTCTGTAACTCCTCCCGGCGCAATGTCTCTCTCCCTACTCTACACCCCCCTCTTTTTTCAGGATGGCAGAGCGGTGCAGACTGCAGACATAACCCCTTCCATGCTGTGGTCCTTAGGGACCTTAGTATGGAAGGGGCTGCTGTGGCAGCCACCCGATTGTCATGTGGGGAACATGCCCCAACCCCATTCCGTTCAGTATGGCCGTCTGTGACCCCCCTCCTCTCGGATGGCAGCGCAGCAGTCCTGCATTCCTCCCGACAACCCCCCGCCCGTCAAGGCTGGACACATAAATCCCTTCTCCCCCCCTCCCAGTACAGGATCGCCAAGCTGTGCAAGTAGCCCCCCTCCCCTTTAGGCGCGGCAGCACAGAGCCCCAGCCTACCCTTCCCCCGTTCAAGATGGCTGAGCGAAGCCTCCCTCCCCTTCAGGACAGCGCGGCAGCCAAGCGCCCCCCTCCCTCCATAAGTATTTGGACTAACTTCCCAAAAAATGGTAGAAAAAGCGATCAAAAGGGTCATATGTACCCAAAGTAAGCACCAATCAAACTGTCACCTCATTCCGCAAAAAATGAGACCCAACCTACGACAATCGCCCCAAAAATATAAAAAATATGGCTTTCAGAAAATGAGGACACAAAAACATGATTTATTTTTCAAAAATGCTTTTATTATGTAAAATAAAATTAAAAAAATGCACATATTAGGTATTGCCGTGTCTGTAACGACCCAAAAATATCATGTGATCTAAGGCTACTTTCACACTCGCGTGTGGTGCGGATCCGTCTTGTATCTGCACAGACGGATCCCCACCGATAATGCAAACGCTTGTATCCGTTCAGAATGGATCCGTTTGCATTATTCTTTTAAAAAAAAGTCTAAGTCAAAACGGATCCGTCCTGACTTACATTGAAAGTCAATAGGGGACTGATCCATTTTCAATTGCACCATATTGTGTCAGTGAAAACGGATCCGTCCCCATTGACTTACATTGTAAGTCAGGACGGATCCGTTTGGCTCTGCATCAGCAAGCAGCGTTTTGGTGTCTGCCTCAAAAGCGGAACGGAGACCAAACGCAGCCAAACTGATGCATTCTGAACGGATCCTTATCCATTCAAAATGCATTGGGGCTGAACTGATCCGTTTTGGGCCGCTTGTGAGAGCCCTGAAACGGATCTCACAAAATGACCCAGAAACGCAAGTGTGAAAGTAGCCTAACCCGTCTGGTGAACGTTGTAAAAAAATTATATAAAAAATGTGTCAAAAAAGCAATTTTTTATACCTTACATCACAAAAAGTGTAATACCAATCAATCATAAAGGCGACCAACAAACATGGCTCAGTTACACTAGGTTTGTCAGGAGGAATGGGCCCATATTCCGACCAACTATTGTGAGAAGCTTGTGGAAGGATAGCCAAAACATTTGACCCAAGTCATACAGTTTAAAGGGCAATGGTACCAAATATTAATTGCGGAAAGTAATAAAAATGCCTTAAAACATTCTCTCTCTCTCCTTATTCTGGCATTTGGCAAATAATAATAATTATGGTAATCCTAATTGACCAAAAACAGGAAAGGTTTATTCTGATTTCATGTGAGATATTGAGAAAAACATGCATATGTGTCTTTTTATATAGTGTATGTAAAAATATTGTAGGAAGGTGCAAGGGTCCGTCGTTAACAGAAGGTATGTGTCACCAAGGTTCCTGGCCTTGGTGAAGTAAAAGCCGGTATTTTCAGGTCAGCGGCAGCTAATGCTGATTGACACTTTGCTATTTTAGTATGGCTGTATAGCTGATCCGCGATGGCTCTTACTGGGAATAGTCAAAAGTGATGGGTGGGTGACTACTCCCCACGTTCCAGGGTGGGTCTTGACTGGCCTATAAAAAAAACAGCCAGCAGTGTCAGCTGTGAGTGATTACCTCTCTCACAGAGGAGCTCTGGCAATCACTGGTGTGGGAACTGAGCCCTGTGCTTGGCTGAAAAGCTGAGTGTGTGTTGGGAGAGCAGGCCACCTAAAGCCTGCATTTTGACTGCTGGAGGCAGAACCGCCGACGAGGTGACTTATTTTTTGTTATGCATGAACTTTCTACTTGGTGTGAACAAACACCAACCATGCCAAGGTTTTTTGTTTGACCTTATGTGTAAATAAACACGCACATTTGAATTACGTACTTTGCCTCTGTACTGCACCCGCTTATCAACTTGGCGATCCCCAAGTTGACCACCGCAGACAACGTCAAAACCTATCTGGTGATCTTCAAGAAGGTGGCCGTGAGAGAGAAGCTACCCTGGGAGCAATGGACTGAGGTCATCGCAACGTTCCTGGCGTCTGGACCCCAGCAGGTGTATTTTGACTTACCGGATGATCAAGCGGCTGATTACCCGACAGTAAAGGGTGAGATCCTGGCGAGACTGGGGGTGAATGTATTAGTCCGGGACCAGCGGGTGCATCAGTGGGAGTTTAACCCGGCTGAGCCCGCGAGGCCCCAGTATTATACCCTATTACACCTGTTGCAAAAATGGCCCAATGAGTCCCAATGCTATGTTGGACCGTCTGTTGGCTGATGTGTTCTGGAGGGCTTTGCCGTACCCCCTCCAGCACTGGATCGGCCAGGTGCCTCCTGGTAATGCCCTTGTGATGATGGACCTGGTGGAACGCTATTAGGGTACCAGGAATTTGAAAGGGGGTTCGTTTGGGAGGGGGGCAGCCAAACCCTAACAATCTCCATCCCAGACCCAGGGACTTGTGCCAACCAAACCCGCCCAGTAGACCCGGCTCCGATAGTATACTGGCGGTGTCAGGAGCCTGGCCACAGAAGGGCCGACTGTCCCCATCGGGGCGAACCCGTGGAGACTAACTATGGATACCGCAACTCGTTGTACGCCAGGAAGCTGTGTGCATCAGGTATCCCAGAGACTATAGACAATAACCATCTGTGCCAGGTAGAAGTGGTAGACACTCTGGCAGTGGCTTTGTTGGACTCAGGGAGTCTGATGTCCCTGGTCAGAGCTACCCTGGTGCGGCCCGACGAGTATACTAGCCGAAAAATCGCGCTCGTGTGCATACATGGAGATTTAAAGGATTATCCCACCGCCCTGGTGTCTCTATCCATGGGAGGCGGCAAGTGGACCCACGAGGTGGCCGTTGCCACCACTTTACCTTATGAACTAATAATAGGGAGAGACTTTCTGGGCTTCCCGGCCCTGTGGCCGGCTGTGAAAGTTGTTGATGCCCCTGAGTCAGGGGTAACTTCAGCAGAGTGGCTTGGCTCGGGCGGTAGGCCATAACCCTGGGAACCCGAGGCCAAAGGGCCAGCAGTAGGGGTGACCACCACTGCGGTAGAAGAGGGGGAGACAACTCCGCTGAGTGTGTTGGTAGGAGACGTTGAGGACTTGCCGCCGGGTCCTGAATGTCTCCGGTGAAAATTTTGGAACCGCACAACACCGGGACCCAACCTTATCCCGGGCCTGGGAGAATGTGGTAATAATTGATAGTGAAGCACAACAACCTGGGGCCGAGTCGATGTTTCCCCGTTTTGTCGTTCACCAGGAAATGCTGTATCGGGTAAACCAACTACGGGATGAGCATATTGAACAGCTGGTGGTGCCCAAGGCGTATCGCAAGCTCGTATTGGAGCTTGCCCACCAACATGTTCTTGGGGGTCACTTGGGGTGGCAGAAAACACAGGACTGGATACTACAGCGGTTTTACTGGCCCAGTGTGTTCAGAGAGGTAGAAGAGTTTTGTAAGGCTACTTTCACACTTGCGTTCGGAGCGGATCCGTCTGGTGTCTGCACAGACGGATCCGCACCTATAATGCAAACGCTTAGATCCGTTCAGAAGGGATCCGTTTGCATTACCATGAATTTATGTTCATGATAGTGCAAACTGATCCGTTTTGACTTTACATTGAAAGTCAATGGGGGACGGATCCGTTTGAAAATAGAGCCATACTGTGTCAACTTCAAACGGATCCGTCCCCATTGACTTACATTGTAAGTCTGGACGGATCCGTTTGCCTGAGCGGAGGACAAACGGTGCCAGACTGATGCATTCTGAGCGGATCCGCATCCACTCAGAATGCATTAGGGCTGGACGGATCCGTTCGGGGCCGCTTGTGAGAGCCTTCAAACGGAACTCACAAGCGGAGCCCCGAACGCAAGTGTGAAAGTAGCCTAAGTGTTGCCCAACCTGCCAGATACATAGCCCCCAGCCACACTTTCGGAGCCCCCTGGTACCTCTCCTGATTATCGAGGTCCTGTTTGAGCGAATTGATATGGATCTCATAGGCCCAGTACCGAAGTCCGCTAGAGGGCACCAACACATCTTGGTCGTCCTTGACTACGCCACTCGGTACCCGGGGGCGGTGCCACTGCAACATACATTAGCCAAACTCATAGCTAAGGAGTTATCGGAGATAGTTTCCCGAGTGGGACTACCTAAAGAGGTTCTGACTTTTATGTCCAAGGTCATGAAGGAACTCTGTAAGTTTCTCCACATAAAACAGCTACGGATGTCCGTGTATCATCTGCAAACGGATGGCCTGGTAGAGAGATTTAATCAAACATTAAAAAACATGTTATAAAAAGAGTGGTGTCTAAGGATGGGAGAAACTGGGACCTTCTTCTGCCCTATCTCATGTTCGTAGTGCGAGAGCCCCAGGGCTCTACTGGGTTCTTGCCCTTCGAACTGCTATATGGCAGACACCCTCACGGTCTGTTGGACATAGCCAAAGAAGCGTGGGAACAACAACCCACACCACACAAAAGTGTTATTGAATACGTCACCCAGATGCAAGGACGGATGTAGACAGTGTTGCCTCTGGTCAGGGAGCATATGGAGGCAGCACAGCGAGCCCAGAGTAGGGTCTATAATCGTCAGGCTCCGTTCTGGAACTTTAACCCGGGTGAACAGGTTTTGGTTCTGGTACCAACCGTAGACAGTAAGTTCCTAGCTAGGTGGCAGGGGCCCTACGAGGTACTTGAGAAAGTGGTAGATGTAAATTACAAGGTACACCAGCCGGGGCGGCGAAAGCCGGAGCAGGTGTACCATGTGAATTTACTAAAACCATGGAAAGATAGGGAGTCCTCTACTGAAGACCGTCTGCTGCCAGGTTTTGTAGGAGAAAAGGTTCAGGCTCCTCAGTCTGATGCAAGAGAAGCAGTTTCCACAGCAAAAATTGCTGACAGCTTCTCCTCTAAACAGGCTCAGGAAGCCAGGGAGTTCATTAGTCGGAACGCAGATGTGTTCTCGGACCTCCCTGAACGCACTTCCATAATCCAGCATGACTTTGTCACTGAGCCTCAGGCAAAAGTCCGGTTAAAACCATACCGGGTACCCGAGGCTTGGCGTCAAGCCAGGAAGTGCAGCTAATGCTGCAACTAAACGTCATTCAGGAGTCCACAAGTGAATGGGCCAGTCCGATAGTCTTAATACCCAAGCCTGATGGGACGTTACGGTTCTGTAACAATTTTCGCAAACTAAACACAATCTCCAAGTTTAATGCGTATCCCATGCCCAGGGTAGATGAGCTTATCGAGAGGTTAGGACAAGCCCGATATTTTTCTGTTTTGGACCTCACGAAGGGCTACTTGCAGGTGCCCTTAACGGAGGCTGCCTTTGTCACCCCTGAGGGGCTGTATCAGTATAAAGTGTTACCCTTTGGTCTGCATGGTACCCCCGCCACGTTCCAATGACTCATGGACATTGTACTTCTTCCACATCATCGGTACGGGTCGGCTTACCTGGACGATATCGTCATCCACAGTACCGACTGGGAAAGTCATCTACCCAAAGTGCAGGCTGTAGTGGACTACCTTAGGAAGGCTGGACTGACCGCTAACCCAAAAAAATTTGCGATAGGGTTAGAGGAGACTAAGTACCTGGGGTATGTCATTAGACGTGGAGTCATCAAACCCCAAGTGAATAAAATAGAAGCGATTCGGAATTGGCCTCGACCTGTCACCATTAGGCAAGTAAAGTCGTTCCTGGGAATGGTGGGCTATTATATGAGGTTCGTTCACCATTTTGCCATTTTAGCGGCTCCTTTGACAGGGCTCTTGAAGGGACGGGAGTCCGTGATGGTCCGCTGGAATCACCAGGCGGAAGAGGCTTATTCCGCGTTGAAGTTGGTCCTGTGCGGGTCACCGCTTTTGGTGACGCCCAAATTCAAGAGGGAGTTTGTGGTACACACCGATGCCTCTGAAGTAGGCCTCGGAGCTGTACTCTCTCAGGAAATCAATGGGGAGGAACATCCCATTGTTTTTCTCAGCTGCAAACTCACCCCAGCCGAGACTAGGTACAGTATAGTGGAGAGAGAGTGCCTGGCCATCAAATGGGCACTCGAGTCTCTCCGCTGTTATCTGTTGGGGAGAAAGTTCTGTCTGGTGATCGACCACTCGCCTCTCAAGTGTATGAGCCAGGCCAAAGAGAGGAATGCTCGGGTCACCAGATGATGCTTGTTATTACAGAACTTCAAGTTCTCAGTAGAACACAGGGCAGGCCTCTTACAAGGAAACGCGGATGCCCTGTCTTGAGTACACTGTCTGGCAAGTGTTCACCCCCTCAGGGTTGAACAAAGGGGGAGGTATGTAGGAAGGCGCAAGGGTCCGTCGTTGACGAAAGGTATGTGTCACCGAGGTTCCTGTCCTTGGTGAAGTAAGAGCCAGTATTTTCAGGCGTCAGTGGCAGCTAATGCTGATTGACACTTTTCTATTTTAGTATGGCTGCATAGCTGATCCGGGACGGCTCTTACTGGGAGTAGTCAAAGTGTTGGGTGGGTGACTACTCCCCTCATTTCAGGCTGGGTCTTGACTGGCCTATAAAACCCAGCCAGCAGTGTCAGCTGTGAGTGATTACATCTCTCTGACAGAGGAGCTCTGGCAATCACTGGTGTGGGAACTGAGCCCTGTGCTGGGCTAAAAAGCTGAGTGTGTGTTGGGAGAGCAAGCCACCTAAAGCCTGCATTTTGACTGCTGGAGGCAGAACCGCCGACATGGTGAAGGTTTTTTGTTATGCACGAACTTTCTACTTGGTGTGAACAAACACCAACCAAGAGTGTTTTTTGTTTGACCTTATGTGTAAATAAACACGAACATTTGAATTACGAACTTGTACTTTGCCTCTGTACTGCACCCGCTTATCCCAACTACCAGAGCGAATCCCCACAATATATATACAGGATGGGAAATGACATAGGTGTCTCCCAAAAGATAATAAGACGATGTACAAGAGGCATTATTGTGGGAAAAAAACATTTCTCAGCTTTTATTTACATTTGAGCAAAAAGTGTCCAGTCCAAAATTATTCATACCCTTCACAAACTGTTACAGTCTGTGGGAAGAATCCTAAGTTCTATACCATTGCAAATAGTAAGCTGTTCTAAAGCATCCTAATTACCCTGATTAATTGGGAACAGCTGTTTTAATCAACTCAACAAGTGAAAAACAGCAGCTCTCTGCAGTTGGTTTGTGGACAGTCATGGCTAAGACAAAGGAGCTCAGTGAGGACCTGCGGCTGCGCATTGTGGCTGCTCACAAGTCAGAAAAGGGCTACATGGCCATTTCTAAATGTTTTCAAGTTCCAGTGGCTACAGTGCAAAGTATTATTAAAAAATACAAGATGTTCCAGCACTGGAAAATCTCAGAGGACGTGGTCGGAAGCCAAAATTAACACTGAAGAGGACAGTATACTACTACAAAGCGATCTGGATAGACTGGAGGCTTGGGCGGATAAGTGGCAGATGAGGTTTAACACTGACAAATGTAAAGTTATGCACATGGGAAGGAATAATGCAATTCACCCGTTCATACTAAATGGTAAAACACTCTGTAACACTGACATGGAAAAGGATCTAGGAATTTTAATAAACAGCAAACTAAGCTGCAAAAACCAGTGTCAGGCAGCTGCTGCCAAGGCCAATAAGATAATGGGTTGCATCAAAAGGGGCATAAATGCCCGTGATGAGAACATTGTCCTACCACTTTACAAATCATTAGTCAGACCACACATGGAGTACTGTGTACAGTTCTGGGCTCCTGTGAACAAGGCAGACATAGCAGAGCTGGAGAGGGTCTAGAGGAGGGCAACTAAAGTAATAACTGGAATGGGGCAACTACAGTACCCTGAAAGATTATCAAAATTAGGGTTATTCACTTTAGAAAAAAGACGACTGAGAGGAGATCTAATTACTATGTATAGATATATCAGGGGTCAGTACAGAGATCTATCCCATCATCTATTTATTTATCCCCAGGACTGTAACTGTGACGAGGGGACATCCTCTGCTACTGGAGGAAAGAAGGTTTGTACACAAACATAGAAGAGGATTCTTTACGGTAAGAGCAGTGAGACTATGGAACTCTCTGCCTGAAGAGGTGGTGATGGTGAGTACAATAAATGAAATTCAAGAGGGGCCTGGATGTATTTCTGGAGTGTAATAATATTACAGGATATAGCTACTAGAGAGGGGTCATTGATCCAGGGAGTTATTCTGATTGCCTGATTGGAGTGAAGGAAGGAATTTTTTATTCCCCTAAAGTGGGGACAAAGAAGAAGACTTCTGGTCTTCTGTGTTATGGTCAGATGAAACAGAAATGTAATTGTTTCGTCACAATGATGTTTCCTTCATTTGGCGTATAAAAGGAGAAGCCTTCAACCCAAAGAACACCATCCCCACTGTCAAACATGGTGGTGGGAACCTAATGCTTTGGGGGTGTTTTTAAGCCAATGGACCAGGGAACCTAATAACAGTAAACGGCACCATGAAAAAAGACCAAATAATTAGGATTCTCAACGACAACATCAGGCAGCCTGCAGAGAAACTTGGCCTTGGGCACCAGTGGACATTTCAGCATGACAATGACCCAAAACACACAGCAAAAGTGGTGAAGTAATGGTTAGCAGACAACAACATTAATGTTTTGGAGTGGCCCAGCCAGAGTCCAGACTTGAATCCAATTGAGAATCTGTGGAGGGAGCTAAAGATCAGGGTGATGGCAAGAAGACCCTCCAACCTGAAAGATTTGGAGCTCATTGCTAAAGATTCCAAAGGAGAAGAAATCCAGCTTCTAAAAATCTGATCCTTTATTCCAAAAAGTCAAAAACGATTTTCTATTGATTACGTTTTTAACTTTTTGGAATAAAGGATCTGATTTTTAGAAGCTGGATTTCTTCTCCTTTGGAATCTTATTCGTAGCCGAGTCCAGGCAACGTCCGTGCATCTGAAAATCTGAGATAGTCTTTGCAGCGCTCACCTTTCTCATTGCTAAAGAGGAATGGGCAAAAATACCTGTGGAGACATGCAAAAAGCTGGTCTGCAATTATAGGAAGCGTTTGATTGCTGTAATAGCCAATAAAGGCTTTTCTATTGATTATTGAGAAGGGTATGAATTATTTTGGACTGGACACTTTTTGCTCAAATGTAAATAAAAGCTGAGAAATGTTTTTTTTTTTTTTCCCCCACAATAATGCCTCTTGTACATCGTCTTATTATCTTTTGGGAGACACCTATGTCATTTCCCGTCAAAAAATTACTTGCTGGTTGAATAAAAGTAACTTTAAGTCAAAATTTACCAGGGGTATGAATAATTATGGGCAGCACTGTATATATACACTCACCTAAAGAATTATTAGGAACACCATACTAATACGGTGTTGGACCCCCTTTTGCCTTCATAACTGCCTTAATTCTACGTGGCATTGATTCAACAAGGTGCTGATAGCATTCTTTAGAAATGTTGGCCCATATTGATAGGATAGCATCTTGCAGTTGATGGAGATTTGAGGGATGCACATCCAGGGCACGAAGCTCCCGTTCCACCGCATCCCAAAGATGCTCTATTGGGTTGAGATCTGGTGACTGTGGGGGCCATTTTAGTACAGTGAACTCATTGTCATGTTCAAGAAACCAATTTGAAATGA
Source organism: Bufo gargarizans (assembly GCF_014858855.1). Taxonomy (NCBI): domain Eukaryota; kingdom Metazoa; phylum Chordata; class Amphibia; order Anura; family Bufonidae; genus Bufo; species Bufo gargarizans. Next base: position 131,413 of record NW_025334205.1, on the reverse strand, counting down.
TTTGAGCTTTGTGACATAGTGCATTATCCTGCTGGAAGTAGCCATCAGAGGATGGGTACATGGTAGTCATGAAGGGATGGACATGGTCAGAAACAATGCTTAGGTAGCCGTGGCATTTAAACGATGGCCAATTGGCACTAAGGGGCCTAAAGTGTGCCCAGAAAACATCCCCCACACCATTACACCACCACCACCAGCCTGTATAGTGGTAACAAGGCATGATGGATACATGTTCTCATTCTGTTTACGCCAAATTTGGACTCTACCATTTGAATGTCTCAACAGAAATCGAGACTCATCAGACCAGGCAACTTTTTCCAGTCTTCAACAGTCCAATTTTGGTCAGCTTGTGCAAATTGTAGCCTCTTTTTCCTATTTGTAGTGGAGATGAGTGGTACCCGGTGGGGTCTTCTGCTGTTGTAGCCCATCCGCCTCAAGGTTGTGCGTGTTGTGGCTTCACAAATGCTTTGCTGCATACCTCAGTTGTAACGAGTGGTTATTTCAGTCAACGTTGCTCTTCTATCAGCTTGAATCAGTCGACCCATTCTCCTCTGACCTCTAGCATCAACAAGGCATTTTCGCCCACAGGACTGCCGCATACTGGGTGTTTTTCACACCATTCTTTGTAAACCCTAGAAATGGTTGTGCGGGAAAATCTTAGTAACTGAGCAGATTGTGAAATACTCAGACCGGCCCGTCTGGCACCAACAACCATGCCACGCTCAAAATTGCTTAAATCACCTTTCTTTCCCATTCTGACATTCAGTTTGGAGTTCAGGAGATTGTCTTGACCAGGACCACAACCCTACATGCATTGAAGCAACTGCCATGTGATTGGTTGACTAGATAATCGCATTCATGAGAAATAGAACAGGTGTTCCTAATAATTCTTTAGGTGAGTGTATATATGTGTGTATATATATATATATATATATATATATATAAACAATGGCAGCACATCAGGCCAAATATAAATATGGAAGTGCAGGCCAATGGATCCGGTATCAAATCCAGGACAATATAAGAATTTGAAAAAATGGCAGCCCCTCTTCACAAAACATGAGTGAAAAGAAAAACACTTTATTCACCCCTGTGGTCACAACTAGGGATGAGCGAACTTGTGCTACCACGGACCATAACTAAGGGTCTATTCACACGTCCGTATAATGGGTCCGCATCCGTTCCGCAATTTTGCGGAAGGGTTGCGGACCCATTCATTTCAATGGAGCCGCAAAAGATGCGGACAGCACCTTCCGTTCTTCGGCCCATAAAAAAATAGAGCATGTCCTGTTCTTGTCCGCAGCCACAGATAAGAATAGGCATTTCTATCATAGTGCCAGCCATGTGCGGTCCGCAAAGTGTGGCTCACACATGGCCAATGTCCGTGTTTGGTGGGTTCGCAATTTGCGGACCGCAAAATAGTTGCAGACGTGTGAATGGACCCTTATGGTCCGTGGTAGCGGAATCCATAACGGAATTCTTAGATGACCTGAGCCTTGTACGCCAAACTGGAAGCACAAGTTCACTCAACACTAGTCACAACGTTTTAGCTCATAGGTTGAAAAAAAGACTCTGTGAATGAGCTGAAAACAGTGGGACCACAGGAGTGAATAAAGTGTTTGAGAGTGCTGTCATTTTTTTACGGATGTGCTGCGGTGCTTTCTATTTTTGCATTATACACCTTGGTTAGGTGTTTTTACCGCTGGCACCCAGTCTTTTAACATTTGGAGTGCTGCCCTGAATTATTGTTTTATATATATATATATATATATATATATATATATATCTTATATTTGTAGTGTAAAGTACAACTAGCTTAGTTGCCCATAGCAAGCAGATTCCACCTTTCATTTTTCACAGCTTCATTGGGAAATGAAAGGAGGAATCTGATTGGTTGCTATGGGCAACTAAACCCGGTCTACTTTACATACTTTACACCAGTTTTGATAACTACCCCGCCTCCCCCCTCCCCCGGGTACTTCTATGTGTACATAGCATCTGTGTGGACTGCACATAATACTGTATTCAGAACAGAGTGCATGTAGTGAGTGCGTCAGTAATGAGATATATCCTGCTTATAACACCATGGTTCTGACTGTAGATCGCTGCACTAATGTTATCAGCAGAAATATCTATTGTGTTTACAAATAATGGACTTTCTACAGAATGGAAAGTAAAGCTAAAACCAGTAAACAAACAAGTGCAATTTTTTATGTGCTGCATTACGGTAAGATATGGGTTTATTGAATTGTAGTACACAAATGTGTCCATAGCCTTTAAATAGGAGGTGGTATTGCAAATGTTGTGGCAGGGGTTGCGTTTGGACATAGATGGTGAAAGTAGTGGTGGTAGTGTATTCGAGGTGGTAGCATTGTGAAGGTGATAGAAATTAAGGCCGTAACCCATTATGTTTGTTGGGAGAGATACGATTTTAAGTAATTTCTAAGGGTGCTGCCTTGTGTTCAGGCTTTTTAATACAGTTTTTGAAGCTAAAATCAGGTGTGGATCATAAAAGGAGATAAAGTGTTAGCAAGCAAAAAGAGTTTGAAAACAGATGTCTACACTTTTTTTCAGTCCACATCCAGTTTTGGCTTCAAAAATCCATCATAAAACCTGAACATTTGGCAGCACCCTAAAACCTTGAAGACAATGAGTTGGAGGAGAAGTCCTGAAAGCAGGAGTGTGAAGAGGTGATATGAATAATGAAAGCAAGAATGCAAAATGGAGGTTAAGTTTGGGCTGATTGCAAAGGTTAATTGGGAGAAATTCTGTAAACAGGCTTGTTGGAAAGGAAGCATTCTATCAGAGTACCTCGCTAAAAGTCTATGAGTTCTTCCTTTTAATTCATTCTGTGTGTGAAGGTTACAATCCACTCTAAGGAGCAGATTTATCACAGCCCAAGGATGTATGCCAGTCTATGATAACCAGGGGCGCTGCTGGATGCTGTGCCTGATTTATGACGAAGCGCATGCCTCATCATAAATCAGGCGCAGTTTCTAGCAGTCCTTGTGCCTGAACCAAAATCTGTGCCAGACAGAAAACTGACGTAGAAGATAATAAATGTGGCTGGGCGACCGGCCACACACCCCTTCTCGGGAAAGTACCAAGGCTGGTGGGGTAATTTTTCTGTACATCTGCCATTGAAAATCAAAATTGGCGTATTTTATTGATAAATGTGAGCTTATATATGTAGGAGGCTGAATGCCTGATTGTACACACTGGATAGCTTAAGTGGATACTAAAGTGGGAGGTCTACAGTACCAGGAAACCAGTTATGGTAGCTCTTTCTGAGATACTGACATTGTGGATTTCACTTACATTGACGGATAAAAATTTAAATGTAAGGAACGAAATTCAAACATGCACCAAATTTCCTGCAGCGACCAAATGAGTCTATTGTGAAGCCAACAAACTAAAGAAATCTGCAAGTTCTTTCTGTTATGTCTCTGCAAATATGGATCTGTGAGAACAATAGAAAATTCTCTCCAAACCAAAAACTGAAAGCGAACAAGACCTACAAGTAGCAACACACTGCTTTATGCACAAAGACACATTCAAACACTGAAAACGTGAATAAAAGTAGATTGCATTACTGCTATACTTATTATATGCGAATTATAAGCTGTTTGTGCAATTTTTTTTTTATCCAAATTGTGTCGGGCCCATCTACCAGCAACAAGGTGGCTTCCAAAAGACGGGACCTACACTAAATGACTTGCCTCTCTTGAGCTTTTAGCCTACAAAATTCAGGGCGAAAAGTGTTTTTTTGAGAGGAACTTTTAATGGTGCAGTAAATCCTTCAATTAATAGGGAGACATCTAGTGCATAAGGAGGAAGAATAAAAGAAAATGTTTTTGATAAGGTCTCCTCGACACTGGAAAAATGCCAGGATAGAAGCTGTACATATGTCCAGAATATGGTCACTGTTGCAGAAGAAGCACCAGTCTTCTTGTACTTCTTGATGGCAAAGGGAAAAGGCTTTACTTTCAAACCACAGGATGATGTCAACAAGCAAAGGATCTTAAAGGAGCATTTTTAATCCTTCAGTGTTTTCACATTTCTTGACAGAGATACCATTTTGTCTCTGTACCTATCCAATGAGCTCATTCACAGACCATTAACTACAAAATACATCAATAAATGAGAATGTGTTTATTTACGTATTCTTATATAATGAAACCTCTTTCGTAGTATTAACCAATTCTATTTAGACATGGGTTTGGATTTAAGATTTAGGTGAATGCGGGTTTACTGTTTACTTATTTTATATTTCTTTCTAACAGGTCTATGAAAGGTCATCACAGAACTGGAAGACACCATTATTTAAGTCCACTGGTAAATTGAAGGTTGGTTAATAAACAAAGAATATAAAGAATTTAAAAAACACTACAAAAATTAGCAACTGCTTTCATGCGATGGAAAAGTCTGTAGCAAATGAAGAAAAAGACCTGAATATTAATGTTACCATTAAACAGATAGAATATAACCTAAAGGAACACGTAACATTGGAGCCATATGAAGAAAAAGGCCTATTAGATGATGACCTTCATAAAAACACTGCTCATGAACACATCTCATGTAAGAATATTAATAAAGAACCGGTCTTAAAAGATGGAGAATACCTTTCAGATGCTGACATTAATTCAGCCACAACTCCTACCCAACAATATCTATCTCAAATTAAGGAGGAACCACTCTTACAGTATGGAGAAAATCTTATTAAATCCAATATTTCTCTACCATCAGATGATACAAAACATCCATCTTCTAATATTAAAGAAGAACCAGTCTTACTTGACGGAGAAAGTCTTATTGAACACAACATTTCTATACTCTCAGATCATACAAAACAACATCCATACTCAAATATTAAGGAAGAAATAGTCTTGTATGAAGGAGGAAACCCCTCAGACCCAAACATTCTGTCAACTATGGATAACACACAACATTCATCTCTATCTTTCAAGGAGGAATCCATCTCATATGATGGACAAAACCTCACAGACCCCAACATCTGTACACCCACAGATCATACGCAACAACATCCAGCTACTCATATTAAGGAGGAACCATCCTTGTGTAGAAGAAATGACATAGACCCCAAACTGTATACACCCACAGATCATACCCAGTCTCTATCTACTCAAGTGAAGGTGGAATTGGTGTCATATGAAGACAACCTCAAAGACACAATCAGCAATGCACCCACAGATCATACAGAACAGTGTCCACTCAGCAAAATTAAGGAGGAACCAAAATATTTTGAAGCTGAAAACCTTGTGGATGCTGTTATTCATAAACATGTAGATCATATTAAACAACAATTCAAGCTCTGTGATGACGGGAGACTTGCAGGCAACAGTATTAACTCTTTTACTATTACTGGTGAATATATTGAAGGAATTGATCAAACCGAAGAGAAAAAGAAGGGTTCTGTACTAAAATCTGCTTCTCCATCCTTTGAGACGTCAAAGACCCTGTATACCTGCCCTGTATGTAAGAGAGGTTTTAATAACCATGGTAATCTTGTGAGACATCGGGAGACACACAAAGGAAAGAAAATGACTTGCACAGAGTGTGGGGCCGACTTCTGTAATAAAACTGATCTCTCAGCGCACGTACGAACTCACAAAATTAGCAGAAGTCTATACTGCTCAGAATGTGATAAGATATTTGCCAGCAACTCTCATCTTATCATCCATGAGAGAATTCACACAGGGGAGAAGCCATTCGCCTGTTCAGAATGTGGGAAACGTTTTTCCAATAAGTCCAATCTTGCTGAACACATGAGGGTCCACACTGGATCAAAACAATTTGGTTGCACAGTTTGTGGGAAATCGTATGCGCGGAAAGACAATCTTATCAGCCACCAGCGAATTCATGAAGAAGTGACATTAACATGTTCTAAATGTGGGCGCAGTTTTGTCAATGAGTACAAGTTTATCCGACATCAGAAATTCCATACATTGGACAGACCCTTCTCATGCAGCCTTTGTGGGAAACGCTTTACCCATAAGGCTTTGCTCCTTAGGCATGAGCGAACGCACATAGATATGAAACCATTTTTGTGTTCAGACTGTGGGAAGTGTTTCCCGAAACAAGGTGAACTGATAAAGCATAAGAGATCTCACACTGGAGAGAAACCATTCACTTGTGTCGAATGTGGAAAGTGTTTTAGCACAGGGTCAGGTCTCATAAACCATAAAAAAATACACACAAGTGAAAAACCTTTTGTCTGTTCTGAATGTGGTAACAAGTTCAAGCAGAAAAACAACCTTGTTAGACACCAGAGAGTTCATACTGTGCAGAAACCATATGCCTGTGCCGACTGCGGCAAAGGATTTACTACCAAGTCAAACTTTAACATACATCAGAGGATTCACACAGTGAGAAGACAGCTCTCCTGCCCCGAATGTGGCAAACATTTCCCATATAAAAGCAAACTAAAGGAACACATGGAAAGTCATGAGAAGAGTGATGATCCACAGCTAAACTAAAATAAGACTGAGATTTTCAACCTCATGCGCTCTTCTGTCCATATAAACTGTCTGTAGGCTTTCATTAAAACCCATAGAGATGTATCAGCAATCAGTGGTACCCATGCAGTTCTGCCCGAACTTCTACTAACATGGCTGACGAACGTTATCAAGTTTTTACCCTCAGGCGCCACTTGCATGCTCTATTATGTTTGATTGTCCATCCATACTGTAGATACCAGACTGCCAAAAGGGCCACAGAGTGGCAATTGGTTTGATTTATTGGATGGAAAAACATGACTGATCAGTCAAAAGTTGTCAATTTCACCTGATGTTTATTTCATGTCTATATCCAGCTTTACTCGATACTTTACCAATCCCTTATTTTGTATTATTATTGCTGCATTAACATCTGCAGTATAATTGTATCAATGCTAACTAGTGATTACCTTCTTACCTTTATGACCTCCACGCAGTAATGCATTGGTATGACACATAAAACTGTCTTCTGTGATGACAATAAATCTTTTTAATTTAAAAAAAAAATGCTTTTCCTTGTCTGATTACCATCCTCAGGAGCGGTGGGCCTATGCCAAATGGCCATCTAAACCCTCTACTTGGCCAAAAGCCAGGTACAAAAAGATCTGATGCTCTCAGCATTAATTAATTTAGGCAGTATTTTGTGCTGCACTGTGGTATATGTAGTATTTTGTACTGCACTGTGGTATCTGAGGCCACTTTTATTTATTTTTTTCCAGGGCCACTTTAAGTTACCAGTCTGCCCTTGACCATCCTGGGGATCTATATCTATGAAAATTATTTACTGCAGTAAAATAAAGCAGGTCTCAGCTGTCATATCGTGCCACCAGAAACTACTTTTTAGACTGATTACCATCCTCAGGGGCAGACTGGCCATAGACCCTACAGGGATATCTCCCAATGGGCCTATGCCAGAGGGCCACCTAAACCCTCCTCTTGGCCAAAAGGCAGGTACAAAAAAATCTGATGCTCTCAGCATTAATTAATTTAGGCAGTATTTTGTGCTGCACTGTGGTATATGGTTCTACTGAGGTAGTATTTTGTACTGCATTGTAGTATCTGGGGCCACTTTTAGTTTTTTTCTGCAGGGCCACTTTAAGTTACCAGTCCACCCCTGACCATCCTGGGGGATCTATATCTATGAAAATTATTTACTGCAGTAAAATAAAGCAGGTCTCAGCTTTCATATTCTGTCAGCAGAAACTACATTTTTGTCACCAGATTTAACCCTATTAAGCTTGCTGACATTAGCGATGTGCTAATGTCAGCTAAACCTAACTAGCCTATTCCTACTTTTATCTACTCCACCGTTACGCCTGAAATCAGACTTTTATAATATGCTAATTAGCCTCTAGGTAGGAGCGGGGGGGCGGGGGGGGGGGCGTTGTTCCTGCTCCTAGAGGCTCCGTTCTCCCACCTTTGTCGCCTCCCTCCAAGTCCTGATTGACAGGGCCAGGCAGCACTCGCATCCGTCTGACAGCCCTGTGCTCTGGTGAAATCTCTCGCCGTTCAGCATTCAGCGCAGGCGCGGTGAAGGATAGGGATAGACGCTCGCAGGCTAACAGCTTCCTCACCGCACCTGCGAGCATCTTTCTCTCAACGCGCCTGCGCCAAATACTGAACGGCGCAAGATTTCACCAGAGCACAGGGCTGGCAGACAGATGCGGGCGCTGCTTGGCCCTGTCAATCAGGACTTGGAGGGAGGCGACAAAGGTGGGAGAACTGAGCCTCTAAGAGCATGAACAACGCTCCCCCCCCCCCCGCTCCTAGAGGCTAAAGGGATTTGAAAAAGCGCGACTGCGAAATGGACATTGGGCCATTCCTCCAGCCAGGTTTGTTACGATATATGCTCATGTTGCTCACTCTTGTCTATGCTTTTGCCAGCATTATATTTAATATTGTTACCTACGGTTAGGTTGCCCCCATCCTGTTAGAGATTCATTTTCATTTATATGCCACTTTTGTGGCAAACTGATATACATGTGTGTAGGGCCACTCTTGTTATACTTTTTGCTCTGGCGCACTGCATACACAACAGTGTTATTTGCAATTACAGTGAGAACTGCATTATCCTTGGTTCTGGAGTGTTTTAATCCTCACTTTCCTGCATTCCTGGATTTTTTATCATGTATGTCATTTTATTTGTTATAATAAAGATGGATTGATTTTTCATTTGCGTGTTGGTTTAAATTATATAGAAGTTGATGGTTGTACACCACGCGTTGTATTCTGCTGGTTTCAGCAAGAGTTGGTATTAGGTTTAGCTGACATTAACACATCGCTAATGTCAGCTAGCTTAATAGGGTTAAATCTGGTGATAGAATCCCTTTAAAAAAAAAAAAAGGGTCAGAATGGCATTAAAATAAAAATAAGTAAAACGCACCTTATTGGCCCTGGGTCTCATTCTTGCACTTACTGGGTTTCCACTGATCTGTACTTCCTCAGCACCTAACCAAGAGAAGTGACCACTGTGGCCAATGATTGTCTGGCTCAGCGGTAATTTTCTGTGTGTTGCCCAAGAGGTATAGACCAACAAGGACTTAAGGGGCATTGGTACAAGAGCGGCAGGGGATTGGAAATGTGACTGTCACTTTTTTTATGTCATTCAGACCCTTTTTTTTATGTTACTGGCTGGACAACCACTTTAAAGGGAATTGCCTCCTTTTGCTGGCTTGATTCCTTTTTTTAATAACATTATTCACTGCTTGTATCCAGGGGTTATGACCACCCTGCAACCCAGCAGCGGTGGCTGTGCTTTCACACTATAGAAAAAAGCGCTGGCCTATATGCACTCCTGATCTCCAGGAAGGCTAGCGTGTTTTCCTATGGTGTGCAAGCATGGCCAACTCTGCTAGGTTGCAGGGTGGTTGTAACCCCTGAAAACGAGCAGTGTATTATGTGATGGAAAAATGAGTCAAACTACCAAAGGAGGCAATATGGATAACAATACATTAGTAAGTGCCTTGCCTTGTATTAACTTTATCTACATGATAAATGCTATTTGTTGAAGTGAGACAACCCCTTTAACGCACAGAACTTTTCACATGGTAAAGCCTCCCGAAGGTACGAGTTATTACAGTGACTTGTCTGTTGGCCAGCATTGTGCCAAGCTGCAGACACTCTGACTTCTTACACTTGAAAGTATTCTGATGTGTAGCTTGGATATGAAGGGCACTATTTTAAACCAGTGTTGGCCCTGATTCCCCTATTAACATTTGTAGGCCAAAAATGCATGTTATTTTAGTATAACTGAGTGGAGGGAAGGGAGGAACAGTGGCTAGTAAACACCTCTGAACCTGAATTGTCTCCACAGTATTTGTAGGCAAAGTCTGACCTAATATACTATATAGTAGTAACACCTTGTCTGATTTAGGACACCAACATCAAATCCATAACTTTATCTGGAACTGTTTCCATGAGCATGATAAGAAAACAGTCTTATGATTGTTCTAGGTCTTAAGGTGTGCATACACCGTCAGTACTTGTCAGCCCATACAGTCTACGTTTGGTTGAGCCATGTTTTAAAGGGAACCTGTTACCTGGATTTTGTGAATAGAGCTGAGGATATGGATAACCGCAATATCCAGTCCCCATAGCTCTGAGTGCTTTTATTGTCCAAAAAAAAAAACCGATTTGATAGATATGAAAATTAACCTTAGATGAGTCCTGTCCCTGAGATGAGTCAAGCGTAAAGGAGCCCAGCACCTCCCTGCATCCTCCGAATCTCCTCCTTGCTCCCCAACGTCACAGAGCTAGAGCGCCATAATGTCGCGATGCGAGAGCTAGCGCATGCGCAGTTCGTTCCCTGAGGCTGATGCCAGCACAGGGAAGGAACACTATGCCGACACTGCCCATGCGCTAGCTCGCGCATTGCGAGATTACGGCGCTCTATGTCTGTGGCGTCGAGGAGCAAGGAGGAGATTCGGAGGATGCAGGGTGGTGCTGGGCTCCTTCACGCTAGACTCATCTCAGGGACAGGACTCATCTAACGTTAATTTGCATATTTATCAAATCGTCTTTTTGAGACAATAAAAGCACACAGAGCTATGGGGACTGGGTACTGCCATTGTGCTAGTGGCGATCTAGCAGCCCATATCCTCAGCTCTATTCACAAAATCCAGGTGACAGGTTCCCTTTAAATTGGGAAAGAAGTGGCTGAAAGTGGCTTATCTTTCAGGTGAACAAAAGGATTGTGCATTAAAATTCAATGCTTCAGATCCATCTCTTTCACTATATCATCTGTTGGAAGACAGTCAGGAGATCTTTATACACTTTAAATTGTTGCCCCATTTTGCCAAAAATGTTAAGCCGACTGTATTTTAAGGGTAAAGGTGTATGGAGGCCTTTTTAAGCTCTTCTACCTGTCAAACAGCATCACCAATACAACGTTGGCACTTAGATTAGACAGATATCTATTTAGATAAAGGTCTGTTCTTCCATGACAGGGAAGCAATCAGTCTCCGGATACTGGTATAGTTGCCATATATTTGCTCCTTGCATTGAAATACTTACTAGTAGGCTATGTCTTGCAACTGTGCATCTCCAGATGACCATCTGGAACAGACTGTGTTACCTGATACAGGATTTTAGATAATCATGTAAGTAACAGAGAAATATTTCTTAAACCAGTGTCATTACATCCGTTTGAAGTTATGTGTATTCATCACTGTGTATTTTATTTAACAGATAAGACCAACAATGTACACAAGAAAACTAACCTATTCATGTTTTCATGAAGTTGTGCAAGAGTTAAATGCACAAGAAAATCTGAAACATATTTGGCAAACACCAAGAAGAACATGGCTGCTGAACACACCATTTTTCCTGAAGAGCAACCCAGAAGCAACAAGTCCTATTCATCTGCTCTAGATGAGGAAGAATTTCCTCATATTAAGAAGGAAGTCTCAAGTGATTCCAATCTACCAGCTCCTAATATTTATACACCCACAGGACATACACTTCTTCATTCTTCTCCTCATATTAAGGAAGAAGCAGATTCATGGGAGGATGTAGATCTTATAGACAGCAATTCCTCTGCTCATATTAAAGATACCCCAATCTCATTTTGTGGAGGAAACCTCATAGACCTCAACATGTCTACAGCCACAGATAATATACAATATCAACCTACTGATATAAAGAAGGAACCAGTCTCGTGTAATATAAAAACCCTCGAAGGCCCTGCCATTTATAGACCCAAAAATCAATATCTATCTACTCATATGAAGGAGGAACAACCCTTATGGGATGAAGAAAATCTTACAAACACCAGTGTTTATACACACACAGGGCATACTCAACAGAATCAATCTCATATTAGGGAGAAATCAACCTCAAGTGGAACGGGTAACCTCACAGACCTCACCGTTTGTAGACCAATAAACCTAATACAACAATATATACCTACAAATGTCAAGGAGGAATCATTATGTGAAGGAGGCAGTTTGGTAGAAAGTGAGATTTATGCTTTTACTTATACTGGAGAGTACTTAGAAAGTAATGAGGCTACTGTAGGAACCGAGAAACCCTCACAACTGGTGCAAGGCAGCAAGTACATAAAATTCTCATTCCCATCTTCCCAAACTGCAAAGACAATGTACACATGTCCTGTGTGCCAAAGAAGTTTCAAGAATCATGGGAATTTTGTAAAGCATCGAGAAGCTCACAAAGGAAAGAAGCCAACTTGTTCTATCTGTTGGGAGCAGTTTCTCTCTCAGTCAGATCTTTTTGTGCACCAGATCAAATCCCACAACATTGACAGGTCATTGAAGGCAGGAAAATCATCTTGCTCAAAGTGCGGAGCTAAGTTTTCTTTTAAGTCAGACCTGTTGGCCCATAGGAAGGTCCATAAAATTGACAAACATCCCTATTGCTCTCAATGCAATAAGCAGTTTTCTTGTACCTCTCAACTTATCATACACCAACGAATTCACACTGGAGAAAAACCATTCACGTGTTCAGAGTGTGGAAAACAGTTTTCCAACAAGTCAAACTTTGCAGAGCATAAAAGAATCCACATGAAAACAAAACAGTTTTCTTGCTCAGATTGTGGAAAGTGTTTCTCCAGAAAAGATAACCTTATACGTCACCAGCAGACACATAATGGAGATAAGACTTTGACCTGTTCTGACTGTGGGAGGTGTTTTGTTAATGAGCACACATTTTTGAAACATCAGAGATTTCATGCCCTAGATAAGCCATTTTGCTGTTCTATTTGTGGGAAAAGCTTCACTCACAATGCTGGTCTTCTTAGACATCAGCATTGTCATGCTGATGTAAAGCCATATATCTGCAGTGACTGTGGGAAGTGGTTTACTCATCAAGGGGAGCTTGTGAAGCATCAGAGAATTCACACAGGAGAGAAACCATTTCTGTGCCCTGATTGTGGGAAAGCCTTTAGTACAGTCTCTGGGCTTATAAACCATAAAAAGATCCACAACACTGAAAAGCCATTCAGCTGTTCTGAGTGCAGCAGCAGCTTCAAACAGAAAAACCATCTCATCATTCACCAAAGAGTCCACACTGGAGAGAGGCCATACAATTGTCCTGATTGCGGTAAAGGATTTACCACAAAGTCAAATTATAATATACACAGGAAAATCCACACAGTCAGACGGCAGCTCTCCTGCATACAATGTGGTAAACATTTTCCGTATAAAAGTCAATTGAAGGAGCATTTAAAGAGTCATGGCCCACAGGAATGACCAACGATATCCAAAATGTCATACATTCATAGTATTAATGTACATGGGGCAATACAGTGCAGCCAGGAACTCTGAGAAGATCTGAGACAGAATGTAATAACCTCTTGGCTAACATGATTACAATATACAGTGATCCCTCAAGATACAATGGCCTCAGGATACAATATTTTCAACATAGAATGGTCTTTTCTGACCCATCGTCAGTTAAAACTAGACTCAACATACAATTCCTCAGACTCAGATCCAACCAATCAAGGCCTAGCTGTATTAGTTAGTAGTTAGCAGCTATTCCTGACTGTTACATCTAAGGACTTATTCTTTCTGTCTTAGTTATCTGCTTATTTGTCTTAAATCTTAAATCATTTTCTCTTATCTTGGATGACATTTCGGGGCTTTGGAACCAATTACTCAACTTAAAACGGTTTCAACATACAATGGTCAACCTGGAACCAGTTAATATTGTAACTTGAGGGACCACTGTAATTTATTTTGTAATATATATACTAAATATATCTGGTTATAATAATGTGTTGCTGTACCTCCATTACTTTATGCTTGGCTCATGTCTATATTCTTTTAAGGTAGCTGTGAGTCATCAAAGAGGTTGTGCCACTAATATAAATGTATCCTGCCCAACAGATATCACAATTATATCACTTTCCCCAAATACCATAATTTATCAAAACTGTCTTATTCTAAAGTTATTAGTCTACCATTGCACCCTGTGGCAAATTAGTTTTGTTTTCAGTTGCTGTTCGTTACGTCCTGTAGTGGAGCCTTGTAATACAGGACGCACATGCTCACAGCACTTCTTTTCCTTCCCTTCAATAACCACTCTATGTGCAGTATCAGTTACATGTCAGTTATAGATAGATGGATGGATAGACAGGCAGACAGATAATAGACAGAGAGGTAAATGAACATAAAGATGAATTTTGCTCTAACAAATGATGGACGTTAAGCCAAGTTGTGTCTATTATAAACTCAGTTACACAGAGCATTTTAAATATGTGGAGGTAGAAAATGAACTGGTTAGTGTCACATATTCTGCTAATGTCAGGACACATCTCACTGCCCTAAGGCATGATGGGTCAGCAGTCCTATGACAAACCAGGAAGTAAGATTTAAGCATGGGGGATAAGAGAAAACAATTGGAAACAATCCAATGAGGAATGGGAGCTAGAATACTTGATGAAACTAAACTTTACCCTAAAAATTTGGTTATGGCACAGAATTGACAGCTTATCACCATTTTACAGTGTAGGTAATAAGTGTCTGATTAGTGACAGTTTGACTGCTAGGACTAGGGTTGAGTGAATCGGGTTTGGATTGCTGTATCTGAGCCTGAATCATTTAAAAACGTCATTAATATGGGTTCTGTCCTATTGTAAAATGTATGTCCTCTGCAAAGGTCTTTCCGAAGTTTCTGTAAATATTGCAAGACTTATTTCATCCCACTTTTATCACGTGTCAATTCATTTATTCACATAAATTACTGTATCAAAATACTAAGTTGAACTCTGCTTTGTGCCTCCTTACGAAGCAGAGTTCAGCTTCGTATTTTTATACAGTAATTTATGTGCACAGACACTGTATACAGGAGCAGCAGCTCCCTCCTACAACAAGTGGGCAGAAACACTACGGCAGAAATGTGCAGAAGATAACAGGAGCAGGGACATTAAATCAGTAAGTAACCTATAATTATTACAAAGTGGCCAACCCCTTTAAGAGCCGATTGGCAAAATATGTTTCAGTTAAGGAGATGTAATTGAAAGTGTGAGTTTCACAGATGCTTTGACCATTAAATAAGGGCTGAAAAAGCCAAGAATAATGGTTAGTGTAAACCGTGGCTTGAAGACATGTTCTAGAGAAGCATGATGCTGCAAAAAATACAAAACATTGCTATCAATCCATGGTTAACTGAATACAAATAGAGAAGATTGAGGACGGTTGCCACTCTCCCTAGGAGTGGGCATCCTGTTAAGATCACTCCAAGAGCATAGTAGCCAATCCTGAAAGAGGTGAGAAATAACCCAAGGAAACAGCAAAAGATGTACAGAAGACTCTACAAACTGTCCAAACATCTGTTCACATGGAAGGAAACCTAAAGGAAGCTGCTGTTATCCAAAAAACATTGCGGTTTATCTGACGTTTGTCTGAGACTGCATGGATGTTCCACAATGCCTTTAAGAAATGTTCCATAGACAGATGATACAAAAGTGGAACTTTTTAGCGCAAATGCTCACACTGACGGAGATTTATCACAACTGCTGTAAAGAAAAAAATGGTTTAGTTGACCATAGCAACCAATCAGATTCCACCTTTTATTTTCCAAATGTGAAAAATTTAAGGTGGAATCTGATTGGTTCTTATGGGCAACTAAGCCAGTTTTCCTTTACACATATGTGTTTATAAGGGAAACATGGTGTGCACACCAACACCAAAACCTCGTCTCAACTGTTGAAGCATGGTGGAGGGAAGATCATGGTTTGGGGTTGCTTTGCTGCTTTTGGAATGGCCAAGTCCCAGTCCTGACCATAACCCTATGGAGATGCTAGGTCATGACCTGAAGAGGGTTGTGCACGCAAGACATCCCAGAAATATGGAGGAACTGAAATACAGGAAGGAATGGCACAAAATTCATTCTCAATGTTGTATAAATCTTATTTGCAGCTTAAAGAAAGGTTTGGTTGAATTAATTGCTGCTAAAAGATTATCTCAGGTTGTTAAGTTCAAGGGTTTACCGTACTTACTTTTTTTTCTTTTTCAAGGACCAATACCTGTTAAAGAACTCACTGTTCTTTGGTTACTTGTCCTGTACTGATGATATGCTGTGATCTCATGCTGCGGCTATTGATTGACTGCCTGGGTCATGTCCATGTATGGCACTTTGTCAGTGCAGGACAAGTAAACAAAGACCAGTAGCGCTGGAGTTGCATAGAATTGAGCAGGAGTATGTTATTTATCACATGTCCTGCCCTTAGTAAACATTTTTAAAACCTGTGGGTTGTCCCAACATAAGAATTTATTACCTATCCATTCAACTCTATGGAACTGCCAAGGAGAAGCCAAGAATCATAGAGATGCATGACCATCACTGTATTCACTCTGGGAACTCCGGCACACCATTCTTTGCCAATTTTCTTTTTATTGGAAGAGTAGAAAACTCACGTGCATAAAATATTGTCTCAGACACATGAAACAGTGTAATGATAGTTATAGGGTACAAAACATGAAGTATACAATCGCATGGTTCGATACATGGTAGTACACAAATAGCTCTAAATCTTTAAAATAAGGCAAATAAAGAACCATATTTTCAAGAGTTTAGCATACATTCGGTGTCAGAGACTTTCGAGGAGGTCAAGGCCTCGGATGGAGGACTGTAGGCTGCAGGTAGATATTGTATAGGAATCACAACGACAATAGACAATGGCCATTGAAGACAAGGGGGAAAAGAAGAGAGAAAAGGGGGGAGAGAGAAAAGGATGTACAATATTGTGTTTGGGGGTGGGGGTGGGGGGGGGGGGTTGCAGTCGCGCACAAATCAGCAGAGGTTCCTGAATTTTTTCCAGTTTTGCCAAGTGTCAAGGAACTTTTGACGAGAGCCTAGTTCCCAAGAGGCCAATTCCTCAAATCTGAACAGTTGGTCAACTTTTCCCATCCAGGCCTCAATCTGAGGCGGTGAGTCAGATTTCCAGTTTAGTGGGATTAATAGTCTAGCTGCAGTGATGATGGTTGTCAAAAGGCAGTTCTTTGCCGGAATGGGATGGCCATTTATTCCAAATCTCATCAAGTCCCACTGAATTTTTAGCGTAGCACCCAGAAACCCGTTGGATCTTAATAAGATTTTCAACTGCTACACGCCACTGTCTCACTGTAGGCGGATCTTCTTTTATCCATTTACTAAGTATAAGAAGTCTAGCCTGAAATAGTACTTTCCCCAAAACCAGTCGCACTTCCTTCTTTAATTTCAGATGTTCAGTTGCTCCCAATATACAGACTAGAGGGTCATCCATCACCTGAACATCCAAAAATACCGATACAATCTCTGCGATCTCCCTCCAGTATCTGATAAGTCTGGGACATCTCCAAAAACAATGAATTAAATCTGCATCACTCTCCCTACATTTTGGACAATTATCCAAGCTTCTGACCCCCATTTTCTTTAGCATCTTAGGAGATCGGTGTAATCTATGTACTATGAAGAACTGTGATATTTTGTGTGAACCCCTATCCGATACCATTGGATAATTTCTAAGGGCATCTTTCCATTTCTCATCAGAAAAAAAGGGTTGGAGTTCTTCTTCCCACCTTTTTTTTTAGCTAATATTGTAATCCGTTCTTTCTTTCCCTCCATCAATATCCCATATCTTTGTTTAGTTATACCACTTTTTTCTCCAGCATCAGTAAATTTATATATTCGATCTGTTTGTTCCTTTCTGTATTTATCTACATTTACCCCTGTCCTTAAAGCGTTCCTAAACTGGAAGTATTTATAAATATCCTTTTGGGGATCCCAAACTCCCTAACCAGTGTATTAAAATCCTTCAGTTTATCATCATCAAATACCTGAACTAAGTATTTTATCCCCTTTTTTTCCCAGTCAATATAGCTCCTAATCGTTTGAAGTTCCTTCAAGTTAAAATTTTTCCAAATAGGTGTATATTGAAGAAAACCTTTAATCCCAAGTAATTTTTTAATCTGCCCCCATATGTGATCCATTGTGTTCATAATTCTATTTCCTATATTATTTTTATCGAGTGTACCGGATTCCATTATCTCTAAGTGATTGAGTTCCCCTCCCCAACCCATTTTATTTAATTCCTGTCTTCCCACTAAACTATTCAAACTATCTCTTATCTGACTATATTGTGTTATCAAATAATACATAAACCAGTTAGGAACCGCCAACCCACCTTCTCTCACTGGGAGCTGAAGCACTTCTTTTTTTAACCTGGGGATAGAACCTTTCCATATGAATTCCCCCATTAGGCGATCGATTAATCTAAATATCTTCTGCGGGAGTCTTATTGGGGCGTTTTGTAACACATAGAGTACTTTTGGTAGAAAAATCATTTTTATTAGGTTTACCCGACCTTGAATGGAGAGTGGTAGTCTTTTCCAAATGTGTATTTTAATTATTTTATTACAGGGAGTACGTTTCGTTTTTCATAGTCTTCTATATTACCGGAGATTTGTATGCCTAAATATTTAAAACTCTCGTGTCTCTCCAATACCTGAACCCTTGAATCCCTCTCTAACTGCCCGTCCCCCAATACCATCATGTGGGATTTCGCCCAATTTATATTTAATCCAGAAAAAGAACCAAAGTTATTTATTTGATCTAATACTCTACTAAACTGATCCCCTGTGTTGTGCAAAAATAACCAAATATCATCAGTATACATTAATAATTTTTCGTCTCCTCCCAAAATATTGAAAACCTTTTATCTCCCTATCGTTTCTTATTATATTTGCGAGAGGCTCAATTGCTATAGCGAATAATAGTGGAGAGAGAGGGCATCCCTGCCTGGTGCCCCGATGAAGGGCAAGAGGCAGGGACAGGCTCTCGTCCACCATCACTCTAGCCCTTGGGTTGGAATATATAAGCTGAATCCATTTTATAAACCCCTCGCCTATACCAACCCTTTTTAAGACTGCCCATAAATATTCCCATTCAATACAGTCGAATGCCTTTTGGGCATCCAGTGAGAGTATTGCTTTATCACTCAGTTCTGTTCTATTGGCCTCAATATTAAGGTACAACCTCCTAATATTTGAATATATTGTTCTACCAGGTATGAAACCAGTCTGATCTTCATGGATTATACCTTTAATCACCTTAGAAAGCCTCCCTGTTAGAACCTTTGCCAGGATTTTAACATCCGTGTTCAACAAAGATATTGGTCTATAAGATCCGGGGTCTAATAATTCTTTACCCTTTTTTGGGATCAATGTAATAATTGCCTCTTTCATAGAGTCTGGTAATTCCCCTATCCTTTGTGCCTCCTTCAATGTTATTATTAATTCAGGTATTAAAACCCGGGCAAAAGTCTTATATATTTCAAAGGGAAGGCCATCACACCCTGGTGTTTTTGCGGGTTTTACTTTACCCAAAACTTCGTTAATTTCGGCGATTGATATTTCTCTATCCAAATATTCTTTCTGGGCCTGGGATATCTTTCTCCAGGCAACCTGATCTAAATATGAGTCCAACTCTACTTTTGAATATCGTACCCTAGTTTCATAGAGTTCCTGGAAGTACTCCCTGAAAACCTTTTTAACTCCTTCCGGTGAGGTAATTATCCTGTCCTTATTATCTCTGATCGCCCCCATCCAAGATTTACCTCTTTGGTTTTTTACAATACCTGCCAAAAATTTTCCCACCTTTTCTCCCTCTGAAGCCATTCGGAATCCTTGGAAGAACAGTTCTTTCCTACTTTTCTCAAGCTGATGTATTTTTAATTTTTCCTGTTCTTCCTCCCATTCCTTCCTATTTTGTTCAGTGGGGTTAATCATGCATGCCCTACTTACTTCTTGCAGTTTCTTTTCCAATAGGTTACCACTTTCCTTATTACATTTTTTCCAATAATTTACCTTTTTGAACAAAAGTCCTCTCAGGACTGCCTTGGCTGTGTCCCAGACTATCAGTCTACTGGCAGAGTTGTTATTCTCCTGGAAAAAAAATAATTATTTCCTCGATTATACTGTCTGTATCTGAGATAAATGGCAACCAATGAGCATTGAACTTAAACAGTGGGAGATTGTTCTTTCTACTCAAATCCAATTCCATTACCACTGCACTATGATCTGATAGGACCATAGGTGCGTACTTTATCTTGATCCCATTTTGAAGCATTAGATTTTTATTCCCCAACACCATATCTATTCTTGACCAAGTTTGATGGGTTTTAGAATAGCAGGAATACATAGTTTCCTCCGGGTTCTGCTGGCGCCACACATCTAACCAGTTAAAATCCATGGCCAATTTAAACAAGTCCACATTTTGTGTTCTTCCCCCTCTGCTAGAGAGCCTATCCCTGAGTGGATCCATCACCGCGTTATAATCTCCTATTGCTACCAATATACATTCTTGTCTGTTCACCATAAATCTATGTAATTCATACAAAACATCTGGCTTATATGGTGGTGGTATATATATATTTGCAATTACTATTTTAACCCCTTCTATATTGCACTGCAAAAGAGGCACCTGCCACAACCGTCCACCTCGTGTGTAACACCCTCAAATCTAATCCCACGATGTACCAAAATTGAGACCCCTCTAGAGTAGGTGGTATGTACCGAATGGTACCCTGCGACTATCCATCTCTTCTCTAACCACCTTAACGAGTCTTTATCTAGGTGTGTTTCTTGGAGGCACACGATAGCTGGCAAGAACCTCTTCATCCGCTCAAGGATAGCATGTCTCTTTACTCTATCTCTTAAACCTCTCACATTCAGTGAAAGAATCCTAACCATCTAGCAGAGAGGGAGGGACAACAACAAAAAACAGAAGAAAAAAATAATTTTTTCCCGTCCTCTCTCTCCCTCCTCTCCAACCCGCCCCCCTCTCTTGAATAGCCCCCCTGTCCGCTCTTCCGCGGTTGGGGCGACTCCATTACTTTGCATATTGCTCCTTATCCCCCCCCCCCACACCCCACCCTCAAAGACCCAAGCCGTCCGCCCATTCACTAGCCTTCAATGGTGTCTGAAAAAATTCCAGCCTTCCTTTATATTCAACCCTCATTTTTGCCGGAAAAAATAAACTATACTTCAGGCCTGCCTCCCTTAGTCTCTTTTTAACACTTATATATTCTTTTCTACGGGCATTTGTATCAGCTGAATAATCCGGGAAGAGTCTTATCTTTTCACCATGTATCTGATATTTTTCAGAGGTTCGAGCATCCGACAGTATTCTATCCCGGTCTTTAGTCAGTAAACATTTAATCAGCATGTGTCTAGGATATCCCCCTGGTGGCCCTTTTTTTATGGGAACCCTATGTGCTCTCTCGATAGCAAACAAAGGGGAAAGAGTGCCCTCTCTAGAATTGTCCTTTATCCATCTCTCCATAAATTCGGTACAATTATCCCCTTCTGCCTGTTCTGGGATCCCGACACATCTTATATTCGTTCTCCTTGCTCTATCTTCTTGATTTATTAATTTTTGTTCTATCTTACTGTTCATCTGCTTTAGGGATACGACCTGCTTTTCTAAGTCCTGAACCGAGAGCTCCAGGGCGGGGATCCTTTTTTCCATCTCGTACAATCTCTGTCTTATTTTCTCCATCTCATCCCTTATTACACTGATATCAGTTTGCACTGACCCAACCTGTGTCACCATATTCCCCATTAATTTTCCCATCCTTGAGACAGTGCAAAATATGTCATTCATCATTTTTACATCTATTTCTGTAGATGCTACAGAGGATCCCCGCTCACCTGTACCACCCAAAGATCCGTTTTCCTGTGTCAGAACTTGAGACTCTAGCGCTATATTTTTTTCTTTCTGTAGGGAGCTAGTACCTGGAGAATTCGGAGCCAGAAATTTACTTAGTCCCAGTTGTTTCGGGCCGGTCTCTAATCCTGTCCCTGACCTCCTACTACTGGCACCTGTAGGGGCACGTTGTTCCTCCTTTTTCTTGGGAGACATCTCCTTACCTCTTCCTTCCCTCCCCTATTTCTGTAATCTCTTTCTTTCCAATTCCAACCTCCCCTCCCTCTACTCCCTCCTCCCCTTCCCCCCCACCACACCTCCCAACCGTTAATAATAGATACAAATGTAGGGTAAAATGTTTGACACCGAACCACCTATTAGTACCTAGCGGGAGAAGAAGGGGACAAGAGGGAGAAAGGGGGGAACAAACAATAATAAAAAAATAATAAAAATTATCCCAAAAACAAACTATAACCGTTATTAAGTGTCCAGCTGTTTTAAGCAATAATTCACACAAAGCAGTCCAGCAATCCAAATTAACACCGTCCTGGTTAGTCCGGCAAAATTTAGGGATGTCATGCAAGGTTAGTCTTATTAATAATAGTGTAGGAAGTGGGAAAAGTTTCCCTTTTCTTTTCCTCTTCCCCTTTAATCCTTTAAGAATAATTTCAGAGATCCACACGAAACAGTCCGGCAGTCCGAAACACTATCCCGGTTAGTCTGGCAAAGTTTAAGGATGTCATGCAGAATTAGTCTTGTTAATAGTAGTGAAGAAAGTGGGGAAGGTTTCCCTTTTTTTTTTTCTTCTTTCTTTTTTCCCCTTTAATCTTTCAAGGGTGAATAGAAGGATCCGACTCAAAATTACAACAGGGGTGTACACCAAAATACTGCGGTCGCTATACTCCGTAGTCCACGAGCGTATAATATTTTTCTCTCACCCCACTTTATTTTTTATTTTTTTTATTTGTTTCTCTATTTATCTTTTTTACTCTTTTCTCTTTTCCTTCCTTCCTCTCCACTTCTTCCCTTTTTTCTTCTTTCTTCCTTTCCCCTTGCCTTTTCTCCCTCTTTCCTGCCGTATTAGCCTCTAATAGCGTATTATTTTGTTCCACTTTCCAGAGGTACTCGGATGAAACATTCCATTCCCACCTATCCGTGGTTTATTAACGTGGTTTTAGGTTCCCACGGTACTACTCCTTTTATCTGGCTGTTCTTTGTGGCCCTTATCTTTCCTCCTCGCTCCCCACTCCCTTCAGTCCCTCTATTACTTCTCTATACCCCCTCCCCTTTTTATTTAAGATTTATAACTTTGTAATACAAAGAAGAAAGAGGGACATCTCCATAGAGATAAAGCAAGTTCTTTCCAACATGGGGGGGGGGGGGGGGGGCAGCAAAAAAGCAGCAAAAAAGTCTCCTATGTTTTCATAATCGGACGACTCACCACCCGCAGCACAACCTTCCGAATATGGAGCCGGTCCACCACAGGTCCGTAGAACCCAACCAGAATATGAGCAGGAATAAACGCTGGGCCATCCAGTCATGCAGGCAGGACTGACATCACAAAAAGCACAGGACAGCGTAGCAGAGCACAGGACACTGGACAGAACACGGCAAACGTACAAGGATCACCGACGTTCAATCCAGAGGAAGGAGGGCACAGGAACGGCAATCAGGAGGAAAGGCACAACCGGCCAGGCGACGGCTAGATCTTCATCAGCGCCCCCGGTCAGGCGCCTCATTCCGGAGCAGGCGGGCAGGCATGGAGTCCGGCGGTCGGATGGGGGGCGGAGCCTAGTGTCTTTCGTCAGACGCTCCCATGCTCCCTTGTAAACAGTGTAATGATAGTTATAGGGTACAAAACATGAAGTATACAATCGCATGGTTCGATACATGGTAGTACACAAATAGCTCTTAATCTTTAAATAAGGCAAATAAAGAACCATATTTTCAAGAGTTTAGCATACATTCGGTGTCAGAGACTTTCGAGGAGGTCAAGGCCTCGGATGGAGGACTGTAGGCTGCAGGTAGATTTTGTATAGGAATCACCACGACAACAACGACAATAGACAATGGCCATTGAAGACAAGGGGGAAAAGAAGAGAGAAAAGGATGTACAAAATTGTGTTTGGGGGTGGGGGGGGGGGGGGTTGCAGTCGCGCACAAATCAGCAGAGGTTCCTGAATTTTTTCCAGTTTTGCCAAGTGTCAAGGAACTTTTGACGAGAGCCTAGTTCCCAAGAGGCCAATTCCTCAAATCTGAACAGTTGGTCAACTTTTCCCATCCAGGCCTCAATCAGAGGCGGTGAGTCAGATTTCCAGTTTAATGGGATTAATAGTCTAGCTGCAGTGATGATGGTTGTCAAAAGGCAGTTCTTTGCCGGAATGAGATAGACATTCGGACACTATAGTAGAGTCAGCTTAGGGTCCAATTGGATCGGAGGTTGTGGAGTGCATATCTGGTTTATGTATTGCTCAATTTTGGACCAAAAGGGGCGTATCTTGTGGCAGCTCCACCAAATATGAAGTAGAGAGCCTGAGTCTACTCCACACCTCCAGCAAGTGTCTGGATTTATCTTATGTAAAAATACGGGTGTTTTGTACCACCTTGTTAAAAGTTTAGATGAGTTTTCTTGGATAGCCGCGGGAGTTGGCTAAAATTGCAGCCTTTTCAGGTGCAGTGAGCTTTAGAGAAAGTTCGCGTTCCCAGACATCTAGATAATGAAGGGCTGGAGGTGTGGAGGAGAGCAACTCTTTGTACATGATGGACAGGGTTCTACGTTCGGGAGGTTTAGATCCTATTTTTCTTTCTAGCCATGTGAGGGGTGAGCGGGGGTAGGGGGTAATTTAAGTGTTTTGATGTCACTGCGAAAGCTTATCAGATGTAGGAACATGGAGTTTTTAACCTGGGGTAGATCTAAAATGGCATTCCAATCCAGAACCCCACCTGACTTGTGAATGCAATCTAGGGTGAGCCCCTGGAGAGCAGCCCATACTCCAGAAGGAGCCTCTCTATATCATCATGAAGATAAGCCTGTAAAAGTGTCAATGGGAGGGCTGGATGTGGAAACCTCAAGTCATTGCTCGCATATAGTTTAGACCATTCTGTCAGCATTCCTTTCCATATGGGGGATACATTGGCCAAATTAAACAAGCAGGGGCGAATACCCCAAAAAGAGAGTTGCTCTCTATAGGAGAGAAGGGTAGTTTCCAATTGTGAACATATTGAGGATGATTGATTTGCTAATAAGTTAAATTGCCTAATTTGCTGTGCGGCCTTATAGTATAAGCGAATGTCTGGCAACCCAAAACCCCCAAACCTTTTTTCCCTGGTGAGGGTTGTATAATCTATCCTAGCTCTTTTCCCCTTTCAAATGAAGGATGTGAACATTTATTGAGATCCGTGAAGTAGGAGCCAGGCAACCAGATCGGGAGTGTGCATAACAAATAGATGAACCTGGGAACTATATACGTCTTGAGGTAATTCTTTCTCCCTATCCATGATATAAAGGGTCATTTTAATGTCTGTAGATGCTGTCTAGTCTCTTTAACCTCCTCACGACCGCCGTACGCAGGATTGCGTCTTCTCGGCGGTCGTGCTCTTCTGGGTGGACGCGCCGGTGCGTCCTCTCGCGAGACGCGAGATTTCCGGGTATGCCGGCCCGCGCATGCGCATCGCGGGCCGGCAAAATTCAAAGAAGAAGTTTGTCATCAACCTGCCGGCCACGATCATTGGCTGGCAGGTTGATGATTTTCAAAAAATCCAATCAGCAGCCATTTAACCCCACATATTAGTAAATATGATGGGGTTATATGGCTGCTGTGCTCCTTTGCTCCTTCTTTTGGTCGGTTGGTTCCAGGAGAGGAGCAGAGGAGCACACATCACTGTGAGTACCCACTAAACTACACTTAGCCCCCAGATCACCTCCCAGCACCCAATTAACCCTTTGATCACCCCTTCTTGCCCCTGTCAATCACTAGTGAAAAGGAAAAAAGTGATCAGTGCAAACTGTCACTTTTTTTTTTCCACTGGTATTGACCGTTAGGTTTTAGGTATAGTTTAGGTCCCTTGGTTAGGTAGTTTAGCGATCAGTTAGCGCCCAGCCCACCGCACCGCAGTCCGTTATTCGCTGATTAGCGTATCGCTAATCAGCATTTGTACTTTTATAGTATCTGAAAGTGATCAAAACTGATCACGGTCAGATCTATAATAGTACTAGTGTCACTTTAGTTCGCCCTCCACCCAAAACGCAGTGTTTGCCCGATCAGGCCTGATCGGTCGCCCACACGTGCGTTCGCCCACGCCCGCCCCACCGCATATTCACTTTACACGCACTGCGGCGATAAAAAAATCTGTTTTGATATTTTTTATCAACCGCAGCGGCCTCCGGTACTTCGCTAGCCTCCCCTTTGTAAGACAGGCTTGCTTTTTTTTTCTTGGGTAGTCTCAGGGAATACCCCTAAATTTAGTTGCCCAAATGTCTAACAGGGGGTATTCTTCTGAAGAGGCCTACAGGCTTCTGACCCAGTCGGATGAGGAGTGGGAACCCTCATCTGATGAATCCAGCGGGTCAGAATACGAACCTGTAGAAAGCAGTGGCTCTCTGACCCAAAGTTCGGACGAGGAGGTTGAGGTCCCTGATAGCAGCAGGCGTACCCG
Organism: Bufo gargarizans; assembly: GCF_014858855.1. Lineage (NCBI taxonomy): Eukaryota > Metazoa > Chordata > Amphibia > Anura > Bufonidae > Bufo > Bufo gargarizans. The sequence goes on along the minus strand of NW_025334205.1, from coordinate 105,098 downwards.
GCCCCGTGTCGCTAGACCGCAGGTTGCACAGGATCCGCTTCAAGAGCAGCAGAGTGGGGCTGGTGCTGTCGGATTACGTGGTGAGGCATACACCAGCAGCCCAGCCCTTCCTGGACCTAGTACCAGCACTGCCGTACAACCTGGTGAAGTAGCGAGCACCAGAAGGGCAGTTGAAGCTGGTACGGTGGCACGTGCAGTAGTGACCCCGTCGCAGCCACCGCAAAGACGTGCCCGTAGAGCCCCTAGAATCCCAGAGGTGCTGGCAAACCCTGATTGGCAGTCCCCAACTTCAGCCGCACCTGTAGTTTTCCCTTTCACTGCCCAGTCTGGAGTTCGGGTTGAGACAGCTCAGATCGGTTCGGCCCTGGGATTTTTTGAGCTGTTCTTGACTGCGGAGCTCTTAGACTTAGTTGTGGCCGAAACAAACAGATATGCCACACAATTTATAACCGCTAACCCGGGAAGCTCTTATGCCCAGTCTTTCCGGTGGAAACCAGTCCAAGTTTCCAAAATTAAAACTTTTCTGGGCCTCCTCCTCAACATGGGCCTGACAAAAAAGCATGAATTGCGGTCATATTGGTCCACGAACCCAATTCATCACATGCCCATGTTCTCTGCTGCTATGTCCAGGACACGATTTGAGACCATCCTGCGTTTCCTGCACTTTAGTGATAACAGCACCTCCCGTCCCAGAGGCCACCCTGCTTTTGACCGGCTCCACAAAATTCGGCCCCTCATAGACCATTTCAACCTGAAATTTGCAGATTTGTATACCCCTGAGCAAAACATCTGCATAGACGAGTCCCTGATAAATTTTACTGAGCGCCTTGGCTTCAAACAATACATCCCAAGCAAGCGCGCCCGGTATGGGGTCAAATTGTATAAGCTCTGTGAAAGGGCCACAGGCTATACCCACAAATTTCGGATCTATGAGGGAAAAGATCAGACCCTGGAGCCGGTCGGTTGCCCTGACTACCTGGGGAGCAGTGGGAAGACAGTTTGGGACTTGGTGTCACCCTTATTCGGCAAGGGGTACCATCTTTATGTGGACAATTTTTACACAAGTGTGGCCCTCTTTAGGCATTTGTTTCTAGAACGGATTGGCGCCTGTGGTACCGCGCGAACTAGTCGCGCGGGCTTCCCCCAACGGCTCGTTACCACCCGTCTTGCAAGGGGGCAGAGGGCCGCACTGTGTAACGAAGAACTGCTCGCGGTGAAATGGAGAGACAAGCGTGACGTTTACATGCTCTCCTCCATTCACGCAGACACGACAATCCAAATTGAGCGAGCAACCCGTGTCATTGAAAAGCCCATCTCAGTCCACGACTATAACCTCCACATGGGAGGGGTGGACTTCAATGACCAGATGTTGGCTCCGTATTTAGTGTCCCGCAGAACCACAGACGCTGGTATAAGAAGGTGTCTGTATATTTAATTCAATTGGCTCTGTACAATAGTTTTGTTCTCTACAGTAAGGCTGGGAGAACTGGATCCTTCCTCAAATTTCAGGAAGAGATCATCGCAAACCTCCTGTACCCAGGAGGTTCCGTGGCCCCATCCACCAGTGTAGTTAGCCGTCTACACGAGCGACATTTCCCCAGTGTCGTTCCTGGTACCTCAAACCGACCGCCACCCCGAAAAAAATGTGTCTGTAGCAGGAGTGGAATAAGGCGTGACACCCGCTATTTCTGTCCTGACTGTCCTGACCACCCTGCCCTATGCTTTGGAGAGTGTTTCCGGAAGTACCACTCACAGGTACACTATTAGCATAGGGATCATCTCACCAGGACAGGCACACAGGGCTATTAGGGCCCATTCACTCACAGCTGCTGCAAACGTCTCCTTTCACATGGGACAAAGTGCATAACGCACTTCGCCACATCTTTGGGCGATTTGCGCTTTGCACATTGACCCATGGGGAAGGAGAGGTTTGTTCTATAAAGGTAAAAAAACAAAAAAAAACACCAGTAAGCAAACACGTTAATGTTTAGTTCAAAAAGTTAAAGTTTACATGTTCTGTTCCAAAGTTAATAAAATTATTGCGTTGTGGCCTGGTTTTTTCTTATTTTTTTTTTTGTTTTTTTACCTTTCAGGTGGACCAACCGATCTACTAGCTGCAGCACCGATGTGCATTCTGACAGAAGCATTGCGCTGCTGTCAGATTACACGCAAGTCGGTGTATGCGGCGCTGCAAGACGGGATTTTCTCCTCTGCAGTGACAGATACGTTTGCCAAGGCATACGAGCTGAGGAGGAGGCGGCGTTCCTATGCTTTGGCAAACACTTTGTATATATATAAAAAATAAAAAAAAATATCCCGGCAATGATTTATTCATCCACATCGATTGATGCGAATGGAGAAATCTGGTTTGCCAGGGCATACGAGCTAAGTGGGTATGGATGTAGGGCGGAGCTCCTATGTCCTGGCAGACGCCTTTCCCCTCCATTTTTTTTTTTTGGGCAGAGATTTTTTCATCCACATTGATCGATGCGAATGAAGAAATCTGTGCCGTTCATTTTTTTCTTTCAGCCCAGAGGCTGAACGGAAAAAAAAAATCTCATTACCTGTATGCTCAATATAAGCAGAATAGCAGAAACTCCTAATGCTGACCATACATGTAATGATTGCGGAGACCCTCAAATGCCAGGGCAGTACAAACACCCCACAACTGACCCCATTTTGGAAAGAAGACACCCCAAGGTATTTGCTATGGGGCATATTGAGTCCATGAAAGATTTAAATTTTTGTCCCAAGTTAGCGGAAAGTGAGACTTTGTGAGAAAAAAATAAATAAATCAATTTCCGCTAACTTATGCGAAAAAAAAAAAAATTCTATGAACTTGCCAGGCCCCTCATTGGATACCTTGGGGTGTCTTCTTTCCAAAGTGGGGTCACATGTGGGGTATTTATACTGCCCTGGCTTTTTAGGGGCCCGAAAGTGTGAGAAGAAGTCTGGGATCCAAATGTCTAAAAATGCCCTCCTAAAAGGAATTTGGGCACCTTTGCGCATCTAGGCTGCAAAAAAGTGTGACACATCTGGTTTCGCCGTACTCAGGAGAAGTTGGGGAATGTGTTTTGGGGTGTCATTTTACATATACCCATGCTGGGTGAGAGAAATATCTTGGCAAAAGACAACTTTTCCCATTTTTTTATACAAAGTTGGCATTTGACCAAGATATTTATCTCACCCAGCATGGGTATATGTAAAATGACACCCCAAAACACATTCCCCAACTTCTCCTGAGTACGGCGATACCAGATGTGTGCCACTTTTTTGATGCCAAGGTGTATGTAAGATAGAGGCGTGCATGGATCCCTAATTGAATATAAGTTCGGACGAAGTATAGCTTAATGCCTGGATGCGAGGAGTCATCACCTGGAGTATGCGCAATAACCTGGAAACAGGACCGGGATAACAAGAAGGATTGCGCATGCGCGAAAAGATGCGACCTTTGACTGACATTAATGCCGGCAAGGCGCACGCGCCGCGCTTCGTGGGTGAGATCACAGACGCATAGCCATGACCACAGGGAAGCCCGGCCTCAAAGTAGGAGGGTACAGATGACGCGGACATACTCCTCATATGAGACAGCTATAGAGATTGGCTGATCGCGATAGTCAGCCGAAACCGAGGGTTTAAATGCCTAGACCCCGCCCCCAACATTTGAACCTGCAAGTTTCCCCTGAAGACGCCGAATCGCTCGGCGAAACATGTAGGGAAGCAGGACTTCAGTTTTTAGGCAGGAAGGTCATACAGTGAAATTGAATTGATGCATGTGGGCACAGAGTGTGCGGCTTCAACCCCTTAGGGTCACACTAGTTTAGAAGTGAATCACATCTCAGCAATATAGATTGTTATCCCGTCTATGACCTATTCCTGATAGTTTTAATTTGATCCCTAGACTTATATGTTCTTTTCAGTTGCAAAATAATAAAGATTAATTTTAATACTTTGCCGGGAGGCTGCAACAACGCGCTAAGGTCCTAGAGACCACCTGATTTTTCTTCTCTTCTTGTTCGATTCATTAGCGTGGCAACCTCCTGTGGGATCCATTTGTTTGTTAATTAAGGTGGGCAAAGGGGCACATATTCCAAAGTGCACCTTTCGGATTTCGCAGGCCATTTTTTACACATTTTGATTGCAAAGTACTTCTCACACATATGGGCCCCTAAATTGCCAGGGCAGTATAACTACGCCACAAGTGACCCCATTTTGGAAAGAAGACACCCCAAGGTATTCCGTGAGGGGCATGGCGAGTTCCTAGAATTTTTTATTTTTTGTCGCAAGTTAGTGGAATATGAGACTTTGTAAGGAAAAAAGAGAAAAAAAAAAATCATCATTTTCCGCTAACTTGTGACAAAAAAAAAAAATTCTAGGAACTCGCCATGCCCCTCACGGAATACCTTGGGGTGTCTTCTTTCCAAAATGGGGTCACTTGTGGCGTAGTTATACTGCCCTGGCAATTTAGGGGCCCAAATGTGTGAGAAGTACCTTGCAATCAAAATGTGTAAAAAATGGCCTGCGAAACCCGAAAGGTGCACTTTGGAATATGTGCCCCTTTGCCCACCTTGGCAGCAAAAAAGTGTGACACATCTGGTATCGCCGTACTCAGGAGAAGTTGGGGAATGTGTTTTGGGGTGTCATTTTACATATACCCATGCTGGGTGAGAAAAATATCTTGGTCAAATGCCAACTTTGTATAAAAAAATGGGAAAAGTTGTCTTTTGCCAAGATATTTCTCTCACCCAGCATGGGTATATGTAAAATGACACCCCAAAACACATTCCCCAACTTCTCCTGAGTACGGCGATACCAGATGTGTGACACTTTTTTGATGCCAAGGTGGGCAAAGGGGCGCATATTCCAAAGTGCACCTTTCGAATTTCACCGGTTATTTTTTACAGATTTTGATCGCAAAGTACTTCTCACACATATGGGCCCCTAAATTGCCAGGGCAGTATAACTACCCCACAAGTGACCCCATTTTGGAAAGAAGACACCCCAAGGTATTCCGTGAGGGGCATGGCGAGTTCCTAGAATTTTAAATTTTTTGTCGCAAGTTAGTGGAATATGAGACTTTGTAAGGAAAAAAGAGAAAAAAAAAAAATCATTATTTTCCGCTAACTTGTGACAAAAATAAATAAATTCTAGGAACTCGCAGTGCCCCTCACGGAATACCTTGGGGTGTCTTCTTTCCAAAATGGGGTCACTTGTGGCGTAGTTATACTCCCCTGGCAATTTAGGGGCCCATATGTGTGAGAAGAACTTTGCAATCAAAATGTGTAAAAAATGACCGGTGAAATCCGAAAGGTGCACTTTGGAATATGTGCCCCTTTGCCCACCTTGGCAGCAAAAAAGTGTCACACATGTGGTATCGCCGTACTCAGGAGAAGTTGGGGAATGTGTTTTGGGGTGTCATTTTACATATACCCATGCTGGGTGAGAAAAATATCTTGGTCAAATGCCAACTTTGTATAAAAAAAATGGTAAAAGTTGTCTTTTGCCAAGATATTTCTCTCACCCAGCATGGGTATATGTAAAATGACACGCCAAAACACATTCCCCAACTTCTCCTGAGTACGGCGATACCACATGTGTGACACTTTTTTGCAGCCTAGGTGGGCAAAGGGGCACATATTCCAAAGTGCACCTTTCGGATTTCGCAGGCCATTTTTTACACATTTTGATTGCAAGGTACTTCTCACACATTTGGGCCCCTAAATTGCCAGGGCAGTATAACTACGCCACAAGTGACCCCATTTTGGAAAGAAGACACCCCAAGGTATTCTGTGAGGGGCATGGTGAGTTCCTAGAATTTTTTATTTTTTGTCGCAAGTTAGTGGAATATGAGACTTTGTAAGAAAAAAAAAAAAAAAAAAAATCATCATCATTTTCCGCTAACTTGTGACAAAAAATAAAAAGTTCTATGAACTCCCTATGCCCATCAGCGAATACCTTGGGGTGTCTACTTTCCGAAATGGGGTCATTTGTGGGGTTTTTCTACTGTTTGGGCATTGTAGAACCTCAGGAATCATGACAGGTGCTCAGAAAATCAGAGCTGTTTCAAAAAGCGGAAATTCACATTTTTGTACCATAGTTTGTAAACGCTATAACTTTTACCCAAACCATTTTTTTTTTTTGCCCAAACATTTTTTTTTTATCAAAGACATGTAGAACAATAAATTTGGCGAAAAATTTATATATGGATGTCGTTTTTTTTTGCAAAATTTTACAGCTGAAAGTGAAAAATGTCATTTTTTTGCAAAAAAATCGTTACATTTTGATTAATCACAAAAAAAGTAAAAATGTCAGCAGCAATAAAATACCACCAAATGAAAGCTCCATTAGTGAGAAGAAAAGGAGGTAAAATTCATTTGGGTGGTGAGTTGCATGACTGAGCGATAAACGGTGAAAGTAGTGTAGTGCCGAAGTGTAAAAAGTGCTCTGGTCATGAAGGGGGTTTCAGCTAGCGGGGCTGAAGTGGTTAAGTAACGGGTTCTAGTTTAAACTAAACAGTTTGTTGAGATTAGTCGATATGTGAATCCCTAGATATTAGATAGAGTGAGACGCCCAGGCAAATGGGGCCGAACGCTTCAATGTTCTGACCACACCTGGGGGGCAGGTGACGTTAAGGGCCTGAGATTTACTATAATTGATCTTAAAATTGGATATTTCTCCAAACTCTTCAAATATGCCGAGCAGTTTGGGGAAGGAGGTCATAGGGTTGGAAGTCATAATTAATAGATCATCCACGAAAGCGGCAGTGATGTGGGTTTGGTTACCTATGTAGAGTCCGCGGATCTCAGGGTCTTGGCGAATGCGACATAGGAGGGTTTCCATCACAATCACAAAGAGTGCTGGAGATAAGGGGCAGCCCTGCCTGGTACAATTTGAGATATTAAAGGAGGGAGAAAGGGAGCCGTTGACTTTGACCCTGGCAGAGGGGGCCCAATAAAGCTTCAGAACTGCCTTAATAAATTGTGTTGGCAGGCCGAATCTTGCCATAGACAGAGACATGAAGCTCCAGCTTATATATAGAAAGTATGGTGGCTCACTCCGCTTATGGCTGTGGGTGGGTGCTACCAAGCCTAATGACTCACCCAGTCAAAAGGAAATGTAGGATATATAGAGAGGCTGAGCACGCTCCACCTGGACCACACAGAGGATGACTCAATAAATACTGATGATAATATTTATTACACCTAAATGCAGATCAATTATTAAAAAACAATAGAACAATAAAACAGAATAAACAATAAAATATTCAGAATAAAAATAGCATCATAAATAACTGAACATACAATAGAATACAATGCCTAATAAAACTCAGAATAGTAAATGTATCCTAAATGAATATAAAATTGATGGCAGTTCAATATTAAATAATCGAAAGTATGAAAAAAATTGAGAGGTATTTTATGTTGAATAAGTACTCAAATATTCAAGTAAGTGTCCGGACTAAATTCGATGAGTTTCTTTCGATTATTTAATTCGATTATTACAATATATTCGACGGATATCCCCTGTATGGCAAAACAATGAATCACACTTGCGATTGCCGTCTGACTAAAGCTCACAGTGGCGTCCCACGTGGCTAATGATGTCAGATTCGGCGGTACCTGGTTATGGTAGTTCAGCTGGAGCGGTGCAGGCAAGTAAGCAGCCCTCGGTATAAGAATTCTCCAGTGGTCTTCTCGACTTTTTCAGGTGTAGCAAAAGTGTGGAACAAATATAGCTTTTATCGTGACTCTGTTGGTATATAGGTCAGGATGTTAGCTGTCTGCCATAAGAGTTCATCAGGGTGAAATTTTCGATCCAAGTTGTTGGGGTCAAGACGTTCATCAGCTGATGTGCGGGTCTTAAAAACCAGATGCGTTTCGGGGTCTTTTCCTAGCCCCTTCCTCAGTGGTACTAATTCCCCGGGTAATCCATCTGAACCTGGGGCCTTTTCATTAGGGAAGGAGCTCAAGGCCACTTCCAGTTCCTCCAAAGTAAGGGGTTCATCCAGGTATGCAGCAGATTCTAGGTACAATTTAGGGATTGATATTCGCCCAAGATACTCCTTTATATAATCTCCTCCCACGGTCATTTTAGAAGAATATAATTCCTTATATTTATGGAATGTATCAAGGATTACAGAATTTTCCACCGAGAGTGCCCCATCCATGGTTCTAATTGCTGCTATTCTGGACGCACCCTCTTGTGACCGGACGACTCTGGCCAGTAGACTACCCGTACTCTTCCCTGCCTCAAAATATTTTTGTTTGATGAAAAAATGTTTATTGTCTGCTATATGCAGTAAATGGTCAGTAAGTTTAGATTGTGCATTTTTCCATACTGTTTCAGATTGCTGGGCGGGTGTTCTGATATACAATTGCTCACTTCTTGTCACTTCCTGCTGTATAGCTTTGGTGAGTTCCCTAGTTTTAATTTTGCGTCTATTAATTTTCTGGATATAGAGGCCTCTTACATATGCTTTCATATCGTCCCATATTGTCCCTATAGCTGCTGATCCTTTATTGAGATTGAAAAATTAATTTATTTGGGGGGTCTTCCTTGTCTAATAGCTGTATCCAGAAGGGATTGAGTTTCCAGAGCACTGAACCACAGCACCCTCTATCATTTCCAAACCTCAGTTCTATATGGATAGGTGAATGATCAGAGAGGCAGCATGGTAGGTATTCTATAACAGAGGTAAAGGACAGTGCTTCTAGAGACCCAATGGCTAAATCTATTCTGGATAGGGACCCGTGAGACGCAGTAAAACAGGAGTACTGCTGTTCCTGGGGGTATCTAATTCTCCACAAGTCATGCAGATCCAGTTCTCTGAGTAACTTTGCCAATGAAGTCTCACCAGTATTTGTTAGGTTAGGAGGCAGCGGAAATTTATCCATAGAAGGATCTAAATATTTGTTAAAATCACCCAACATTAGGAATGGCACCTGTGGCCCCCGAGATACCCATGACATTACCTCTCTTATGGGCCGCAGGAGTATGGCGGCGGGATATATATGGCAATTAGGAAAAATTGTACCCCAAATATAGAGCAGTGCAGGCATACATATTGATCTTCCGTGTCAATTTTGCTTGAGTGGCATTCAAAGGGGATAGCTCTATTAATTAGGACACTAACTCCCCTAGTGTGTGTAGAAAAGGTGGAATGAAAAGACTGTGAGATCCATGCTTTATGAAGCAACCCATGGGATTGTTTAGTCAAGTGAGTCTCAGTGAGGCATATTATGGCTGGCTGATACTTTTGAACGGCCATAAAAACTGCTTGGCGTTTAGTAGGATCTCCCAGGCCTCTAACATTCCATACTACAATGTGAGTTCTATCCACCATCATCCCATGGGAGACATAAAAGGAAGGAAAATCTAGGCAACAAGATAAGACATTTACCAGGCAATGAAAGAATAATTGTGTGCATCATCTCTCTGCAGGCTCTGAGCCTAAGTGAACAATAAACATAATATCCCCAACAAAAAGAACTTGTGATGGTCCCAGAACAGGACATGAGGCACAGGAAAGGTTCCTGTAACCCGCAGCATAGAAGGCAACAACATATCTGCATTCACGGAACAGGTCTCAGTAGTAGAGACCCGGGCAGCAATAAAACAATATGACAGATGGCATTTTGGTACAGTTAAGGCTACTTTCACACTAGCGTTCGATCGGATCCGTTCTGAACGGATCCGATCATATTAATGCAGACGGTGGCTCCGTTCAGAACGGATCCGTCTGCATTATATTGGCAAAAAAAAGCTAAGTGTGAAATTAGCCTGAGCGGATCCGTCCAGACTTTTACATTGAAAGTCAATGGGGGACAGATCCGTTTGAAGATTGAGCCATATTGTGGCATCTTCAAACGGATCCGTCCCCATTGACTTACATTGTAAGTCTGGACGGATCCGCACGCCTCCGCGCGGCCAGGCGGACACCCGAACTCTGCAAGCAGCGTTCAGGTGTCCGCCCGCTGAGCGGAGGCTGAATGCCGCCAGACTGATGCAGTCTGAGCGGATCCGCATCCATTCAGACTGCATCAGAACGGACGGAAGCGTTCGGGTCCGCTCGTGAGCCCCTTCAAACGGAGCTCACGAGCGGACAGCCGAACGCTAGTGTGAAACTAGCCTAACTCTTGGCGTTTCACCTAAACAAATGAACACCACAAGTGTGGCTATTAAAGTCATTGCCAGAAGATGGCACCAAATTACTACTCTGGAGCATTGTGGTGGTAGTATAAACATGAACTCTCAACAAATATGGAACATTATACTTATCCGCCCATCCCCAGAGTCCTCTAGATTGTCCCTCAGTGAAGACCCAGGTACAGCAATTTCCACTTTTCTATTAGTTGTTGTCATAACTTTCGAAGGGATAGGATTCCATTTGTTCAATCCACCAGTTGGCGTCCTCCGGGAATTCGAAGAAGTGGGTTTTCCCTTTAAACACTACTTGGAGCTTTGAGGGATATAGCATGGCGTACTGTATATTCTGCGATCGTAGTCGCTTTTTAACATCCAGAAATGCACCTCCACCGAAAAGTCAGGAAAGATAGAAACTATGTCCAGCCATAGATAAATTCTGGTGCTCTCTTGCTTTGCGGAGAATGGTATTTCTATCTTTAAAATGTAAAATCCTCATTAGCATTGGTCTAGGAGGGCCGCCCGGTGGTGGTGGGCGAAACGGCACTCTGTGCAAAGAAGGGAGACAAAGAGTCTTTTCCAAATATCTTTCTAAACCAATCCTCAAAGAATTGGACAGCATGGGGCCCTTTGGCTTTTTCAGGGATCCCCAAAGGTTATTTCGTTGCGATCTGTTTAGGGGAGACTTGGTCTTCCAGTTGGCTTACTTGCCCCTCCGCTACATGAATTCTTTCATTAGCCTTCCTTATATCTTGTCTAATAAAAGACACATTTTCTTGGAGGGACCCAATGGAAGTGTTGAGGGTCATCAGAGCTGCACTACATTGGTGCATGGCCGCATATATGTCCTTGATAGTAGGATCAGCCAGTAGTGGCAATGTGGGAATAGAGGGGGTAGAGGGTTGTACACTGACATTTTGCAGTCAGCCAGACACAGCAGCAGGGCCCCCCTCCACTTGCCTCCATGTGGGATCTGCCCTCTTGGGAGCAGGCATCTCGCTCCACCAGGTAATCAGCCGAAGCTGCTGCATGTTCTGTCATCTCTTCCGACAGAGTGCCCTCATGTACAGGGTCCTCTTTTGTCGGGGGGACTCGGGCATATTGTTCCAGGCACGTCGCGACCTCCGCCACTTTAGACAAGGCAGCCGCGCCATGTTGCTTTGCCGGAGTCGGTCCCGCCGCTTCCTTTTCTTTTCTGGCCGAGCGGGTCATACTGGCCTGGGGTCCAGAGAGGTTCCTCAGCAGGTAGCAGTGGTGCCAGGCTGTTTTAGTGTATCACAGACACAGGATGACAGAGGATTCTGCTAGCGCTGCCCGGGAGCTCAAGTGCACACGTCCTTCTACATTGCCGGCCAGGTCACGCCCGAATCACGGTCCTTCTGACATCTAAACAATGGAGAGTCTCTTCCTCCCTATTCTTTGGATCCTGAAAAAAGGCCGGGAGAACCGACAATGTTTTGAGATCTGTGAAATTTTGAAGCTACTTTTGGAAGGAAGTCAGAACCTGGTTTTATTAGAACCCTGTCTTCCAAAAGGTTGGTATACGGAGGATTAGCTGAAATGGCCTGGATCTCGTTAACTCTTCGAGCGGAAGTAATGGCTACTAACAGACATAGCTTAAAGGTTAAGCACTTAACAGAGATTTCTTCTAAAGACTCAAGGGAGGTTTGGTCAAAGCACCTAATACTAGGTTCAAATCTCTCGGAGGAACCCCAGGGATCGACAGAGGTGTAGACCTCCTAGCTGCCCGAAAAAACCTAATAATCCATGGAGACCTCGCAATATCCTGACTGAAAAGGACAGATAGGGCAGAGACATGAACCTTAAGAGTACTGCAACCAAGCCCATGTCAAGAGCCTTCTGTAAAAATTCCAAAACCAGATCTATAGGGATAACTTCCGGAACACTATCAAATTTAATCCCTGAAAACTGCAGGAACTTATGCCAAACTCTACAGTAGATATTAATGGTAGTACAATTTTAATTTTTTAGGAGAGTAGAGACTAGATTATTAGAAAATCCCTTAGTAGTTAATAACCTTGTCTCAAATTCAACGCCGTCAGAAGGAGATGTTTCACTGACGTGTGGAATATTGGACCCTTACTGAGAGGGTCCTGGGTTTTGGAGAGAACCCAGGGGTCAGAGATGGACATCATCCTGAGCCACGTAAACCAGGTCCTCCTCGAACAAAAGGGAGCAATTAGAATTACACTTGCCCCCTCCTCCCTGATCTTCCTTAGAACTCTCGGAATCAGCGGGATTGGAGGGAAGGCATAACAGATAGTAAAGTCCCATTTCTGTAAAAGGGCGTCTATCCCATAAGGGGATCCCCTGGAATCTAGGGAAACATTTTTTGGAACTTTCTTGTTGACTGTAGCAAAAAGGTCTATTGCTGGACAACCCCATAGAACAGAAATCTGCTTGAAAACCCTTTGGCTTAAACTTCACTCTGCCTGGGACAGGGAATGGTGACTTAGAAAATCTGCCTCCACATTGTCTTCCCCTCTGATATGGACGGCTGAAATTGATAGGTAGTTTTCTTCTGCGATAGTTAGTAACTTCTGGGCTTCTATCATTAGAATCCAGCTTCTTGTGCCCCCCTGTCTGTTGATATAGGATACTGTTGTTTTGTTTTCCGACATCACCCTTATATTTGACTCTCTTAGTCTTGGAAGAGCTGCAGATAGGGCTTTCCGTACCGCCGTTAATTCCTTGAGGTTAGAAGAGCTCTCTTTCTCTTTTCCTTCCCAACTGCCCTGAAGGTAACGTCCCTCAACGTGAGCCCCCCAACCCCATGGGCTTGCATCTGGCAAACTAGATTTTCCAGCTTCCAAGAGAGACCTTGATTTAGATTCTTTCTTTCTAACCACCAAGTCAGACTCTGGAGGGTCTGCTCTGAGATCTTTAATTTTTCTTCCAAGGGAATTCTTCCTTTCTCCCAAAAGGTGAGAATCTCCCATTGGAGAGTCCTTGTATGAAATTGAGCCCATCCTACAGCTGGGATGCAGGCTGACAGGGACCCTAGGATTGACATTCCCCTCCTCAGAGAAATCACCTGAAAAAAACAAAAAGTACCTTCACAATCTTTTCCTCTGTTAAAAAAGACCTCTGGACCCGGGAGTCCAAAAAGAAGACCAGAGATGGGAAAGGTTGAGATTTTTCTCTGTTCAATATCCATCCTAATTCTGCAAAAATTTGAAGAACCGCTGACACCACCCGTCTGCATTTCTTTTCCAATTTTTCTATGATCAAAAAATCATCTAAATAAGGAGCAAAAAGAATTTCCTGTTCTCTTATGTGGACGCTCATCTTGGCTACTATTTTTGTAAATACCCGAGGGGCCATGGACAGGCCGAAGGGCATGGCCTGGAACTGTAGGTATAACTTTCCCTTTATCTGTACTGCCACTCTTAGAAACCTCTGATGTTCCTTGTAAACTGTTACGTGGTAGTATGTGTCTTTTAAATCTAAGACTGCCATGAAACAAGAAGGGAAAAAGCAGGTTTACCACTGATTTTATTGATTCCATCTTGAACTTTTTTAGATTTAGGTACAGATTTAATTTTTAATGTTAAGTTTATAATGGTCCTGTAAGATCCATCCGGCTTTTTCACCAGAAATAAATGGGAGTAGAAACCTTTTTCTTCCTCTTCTACCGGTACTGGAATTAGAACACCTTTTTTAAACAATTTTAGGACTTCTTCTTCCATAGCTGAGGCTCCTGCTTTTCAGAATATTTGTCACCAGAAATTTGTCTGGAGGATAAGAACGAAAATCTAGTTTTAGACCTGATTTAATAATATCCAGGACCTAGCTGCTGTTGGCAATCTGAGCCCAGGCAGGGAGAACATTTTTTTAACCTTCCCCCTACCTGATTCCTGGTGTCATTGGGGGTCTGACTTCTTTTTATTACCTCCAGATTGATTAAAGAAGAGATCTCTCCCTTTCTTTGGTTTCTGAATCTATCTTCTCTTTCCCTTTTATCTTTATCCCTATTCCTTTTGAAGGGACGAAAGGAACGATTTGTCCTACCCACAAAAGAAGAGGAAGAAAATAAACCCGGACATTTTTTCTTGTTATCTGCTGCTTTTTCAAGTAATTCATCTAACGCCGATCCAAACAAAAATTCTCCCTCACACGGAACTGCAAATAACTTCTGTTTAGAGGGAAGATCTCTCTTCCAGTTTTTTAACCACAGGGCTCTACGAGCTGAGTTAGATAATGCAGAGGACCTCGCGGCTAACCTGACAGAGTCTGCTGAAGCCTCAGGCAGAAAATCCGCCGATTAATGGTCTGCAGAGAAGCAAGATTTTCCTCCCTAGGAACCCTATTGCTAATCTGATTCTCAAGTTCAGAAAGCCAAACAGTCATAGATGTTGCCACACAAGTAGAAGCAATTCCTAGCCTAAAGGAGGAAGTAGATGCTTCCCATGCACCTTTAAGAAATGCTTCTGGCTTTTTATCCAAGGGATCTTTTAAGACTCCTGTGTCTTCAAATGGTAACGCTACTTTCCTGGACACCTTAGAGATCGTGACATCTATTTTTGGAGCTTTATTCCATGTTGCGGAAGCATCCTCTTCTAAGGGATATTTTCTTTTAAGATTTTTTTTTTGATAAAAACTCTTCTATTTGGTCTTTTCCATTCTCCTCTTATCAAGAATGTAACATTCTTATGAATTGGGAGGGTTTTATGCTTTCTGGATTCCAACCCTCCAAACATAATGTCCTGCATAGACCTAAGTTTTTTAGCTTCCTCAATCCCCATAGTAGATCTTATCACTTTCACTAGTCTATCTACATCTTCAATAGGAAAACATGGTCTTCCTCCTATTTCTTCATCAGAAGAGGAACCAGAGGAAATATCAGAATATTTTACATATTCCTCTTCCCCGTCAGAGGCAAAAGAATCCTGACCTAATGGGGAACTGTGGCGACCCTGCCTATGGCTCCTAACCAGCGTAGCTTTTTTGTTGGCTAAAGAAGAACTAACTTCTGATTTCACTAAGGCTTGCAAACAATTGTAAAAGGAAGGTGACTCTTCAGCCACAATCCTGTCACAGCCTCTTGTCCAATCACGTGGAAAAGCAGCCTTACATAAGGCACATTCCATGTTCCTTCTTTTAGACACTGCTTTTTTTTAGCTTAACCTATAATAATAAACAAAATAAATACCATAAGAATTTGACCCCCATTAATCCATTAGACTCACCCATTTACTCAGGTACCGGGGTAGGGGTAGGAGTGGATCCGATATACGCTGCCACTTTGTTCTCCTCCATGACACTGGACTTCTCTGGCAGTTTTCTGTAGTCAGAAAAGGACTCCACAACTACTGCAGCCAATCACTGTCCTCAGATGCCAGCACCTGACCGCATGAGTACAAGATCAGTGCAACAGAGAACAGCACTAGAGAAAGTGATTATATCATGGCTTTTTATGTTAAGGAACTGTAGTGGTTGTCCAGGATTTTTTTTATTATCTAAGACAACCGCTTTGAAGGGGTTATTCACCCCTGAGGGCCTTTCGTGCAGACCCCCCCGTGTGGCACCTGTGGAGGGAATCCTACTTACTTGATCCCTGTCGCTGGGTTCCGCCTCTGCACATCAACATCTGGTTTGACATGGGTAACGTGGCAGCTATGACGTGTCCCCCATGCGTCGTGTCATTGGGTCTTTTTTTACACAATGGGGGATATGTCACTGCTGCAGAGAGTAATTAGCTGCAGCAGCCATGTGACCCCTGCCTGATGCAGGCAGTGCAGAGGTGTGTGGGTAGCAGCTATGATTCCCTCCGCAGGTCTATCCATGCTGGGGGGTTCTGCCCAAAAGGCCCCCAGGGATGAACAACCCATGTAAAGTGTAACTGTCCTTTCAGGTAATATGTGTGTACGGGAAGAATAACACTATTTCTGCCTATTGTATAACTTGTATTATTTCCCTCTGCAATCTGTCTGTAATTCTCAGCATTTTCAGAGCTGTTGGGCAAAGACTAGCTCATCTTAATTTCTGCCCAGTACTGAACATAGAAAAAGAGGAACACCTGCCCACTTACCTGTCTGCTGCTTACTCTCAGGAGCAGCAGCCATAATGGAGCATGTTACACAGCAGAGCTTTGCAGTTTAGGTGTGAAGCCAGCAGTGAAATAAGACAGAAAATGACAAGTCTCTTGTCGGTCTTTCTATTTGTTCCTGTGTGTATAGACAGTCACAGTCTGCTTAAACTAATAACACACAAAGAATTAAATGTTACCATCTTTTTATTGAACACACCATGTAAAAATTCACAGTGCAGGTGGAAAAAGTATGTGAACCCTTGGATTCAATAACTGGCTAAACCTTCTTTGGCAGCAATAACTTCATCCAAACGTTTCCTGTAGTTGCAGATCAGACGTGCACAACGATCAGGAGTAATTCTTGACCATTCATCTTTACAGAACTGTTTCAATTCAACAATATTCTTGGGATGTCTGGTGTGAATCGCTTTCTTGAGGTCATGCCACAGCATCTCAATCAGGTTGAGGTCAGGACTCTGACTGGGCCTCTCCAGAAGGCATATTTTCTTCTGTTTAAGCCATTCTGTTGTTGATTTACTTTTATGCTTTGGGTCTTTGTCCTGTTGCAACACCCATCTTCTGTTGAGCTTCAGCTGGTGGACAGATTGCCTTAAGTTCTCCTGCTAAATATCTCGATAAACTTGGGAATTAATTTATTCTTTCGATTATAGCAATCCGTCCAGGCCCTGATGCAGAAAAGCAGCCCCAAACCATGATGCCCCACCACCATACTTCACAGTTGGGATGAGGTTTTGATGTTGGTGTGCTGTGCCTCTTTTTCTCCACACATAGTGTTTTGCAAGTACTGCTGTGGAACATCCAGGTGCTCTTGTGTAAACTGTAAACGTGCAGCAATGTTTTTTTTGGACAGCAGTGGCTTCCTCTGTGGTATCCTCCCATGAAATCCATTCTTGTTTAGTGTTTTACGTATGGTAGATTCGCTAACAGGAATGTTAGCATATGCCAGAGACTTTTGTAAGTCTTTAGCTGACACTCTAGGATTCTTCTTCACCTCATTGAGCAGTCTTCTCTGTGCTCTTGCAGTCATCTTTAAAGCACAGCCACTCCTAGGGAGAGTAGCAGCAGTGCTGCACTTTCTCCATTTATAGACAATTTGTCTTACCGTGGACTGATGAACAGCAAGGCCTTTGGAGATACTTTTATAACCCTTTCCAGCTTTATGCAAATCAACAATTCTTAATCATAGGTCTTCTGAGAGCTCTTTTGTGCAAGGCATCATTCACATCAGGCAATGCTTCTTGTGAAAAGCAAACCCAGAACTGGTGTGTGTTTTTTATAGGGCAGGGCAGCTGTAACCAACACCTCCAATCTGATTTCAATGATTGGACTCCAGTTGGCTGACACCTAACTCCAATTTGCTCTTGGAGATGTCATTTGTCTAGGGGTTCACATACTTTTTCCACCTGCACTGTGAATGTTTACATGGTGTGTTCAATAAAAACATGGTAACATTTAATTCTGTGTGTGTTATTAGTTTAAGCAGACTGGGATTGTCTATGGTTGTGATTTAGATGAAGATCAGATCACATTTTATGACCAATTTGTGCAGAAATCCATATCATTCCAAAAGGTTCACATACTTTTTCTTGCAACTGTATCTAAGCATTGATTTGACATTTAGAAGACAGAGAGCAGGAAGGGAGCCTAATAAGAGGAGAAGGAAGCATGTTTCCCTGATAAGATATATTACAAAGTTTCTTGTGTTCGCCTTTGCTATTCATTCTACAAAAAAAAAAAAAGAAACTAGTTATTCTTTAAAAAGCCAGAGTTTAACCCATCTGCTGCATTATGCTGCTTGCTGTTGATAACAGTTGATGTTTGTGGACACACAATCCCCAGAGGAAGGTATGTGGCTTGGACTGAATAAATTGATATTGCAGGAAGCTTTGAGATGAAAAGCCTGCAAGCCATTGTGAATACAGTGTAAGACTGGTCCATGTGACGTGTGGCAAAACCATTGCCTCAAATGCCAAGCCACCTTCACCTAGCTGGGTGAGTGGCCTTTCAGTTGAATGTACACATTAGTATCTGTATATACAGCCTATAGCAAATAATGTGACGGGGATCTGCTCCTTCCTCACTATTTATTTGTGTCATTTCTGCTATCATCACCCCTGTGAGCATCTTCCCAGACCCTCTGCCACACAGATAAAATGTCCCAAATAACAACTGTGGTTGACCCTTACATTAGAAACTTCACATGAGGAACAGCTCACCAGCCTTTTTATCTCGACACCAGACTCTACTCATAATGTAACCTCTTATGTACAAACTGCATTATACCGACTCTTAGCCCTAAGTCACAGGTCAGTCTTTGGCCAGTGATTTCCATCAGTGATTGTGTGCCAAAACCAGGAGTGAAGCCTCCTCAGACAAGGTATAAGGGAAAGTCTGCACCTGGTTTTGGCTGTCAGTGACTGATGCAAATCACTGACCAAAGACTGACTTGTTAGGCTTTGAGTTACAACTTTCTGGTATTTCGTTGCAGCAGAACCCTGGAAACACTGTATCTGGCATAGCCGGACACCACAAGATCACAGTTCACGTATGCAAAAGCTGACATTCACACTGGAAATCTACAGGATGCTATTATAGTGAAACGGGATCCAGTAATTCCAGTATTCGGAATGCTGTAACGTAGATGTGAAAATTGCCTACATACCGCTTAAGTATGATTATTGAGTGGCAAAGAATGATTAAATCAATCTGATTAGATAAATCTGGGAATGAAAATATCTAGATGGAAAAACAGTGAAATGTAGATTCTATTGATCATTCAGTGTGTTACACATATAAATTTACAACCAGAATTGTAATCGGTTGTAAGTGAATTATACATTAAAAAACATAAAGCACAGGGTAATCCAGCCTATGGTTATCCTAATAAATACATTTTCTTTCGTTATGTTACCCTACTAAAAATGCAAATAAAACAAGATAGGGAATAGCTGTTTTATATATTGATGGCCTATCCTCTGAGTGCCTTGCCGAAGCTACACGGTAATTGATAGTGGTGAGGAGTGTCGGACCTCTGACGATCAAATACTGATGGCCTACCCTAAGGATAGGCCATCAGTAGAAAAATCCTGAACAGCCCCTTTAAGAGTTCAAAACTCAGGGATCCAACTCTCTGGATAGGAGAAGACATTTGAATGTAGATCCTTTGGTACAAGCCTCAAATACAGAAAATGAACAAACAGATGATTTAAGGATTGTTATCCAGTTTTGAGCACCGCATTTTAGACCTTGAACTTGAAGTTCTATAATCAGCCATAAAACTGGGAATCCCAGCAGGCATACTTGTTTCTGAATGCTTTATTATAATCCATATAACAGGATGCGTTTCGGCCCGTCCAGCCTTCAACTGCAGAAACAAGTACGCCTGCTGGGATTTGTTTGACTTTGGAATTGGGAACCATCGCTTTCCGTGCAAGCGATTTTACTAATCAAGAGTGGTGAGCTGTCTCATTTTAAATTGAATAAAACTGGTAATGTCCAATAGTGAGCATTGTCAGATGTAGTATTTCGCCCCAAACAATCCTACCACTCCCGATTCCCCCAATTCTCCTTAAAGGGGTATTCTCAGCCCAGATGTTCACTGTATATACAGGATATGCTATGTCTGATAGTGGCAATTCACTCCTTTTGGACCCTTACCTCATCCTGTCCTTCTCTCCAGGCTGACAAGGTAGCCACACAGCAGTGAGCTTAGCTCTTTCCATAACTCTCATAGAAGTGAATGGGAGTTACAGAACCAGAACAGCAGGACCCCCATTTTTCACATATTTATGACATATCCTTTGTCTATCCCATAAACGTCTGAGAGTAAAATACCCCTTTAAACATCAGTACACATTAAATTCTTTAGTGATACGTAATATTTTTCGCCCGGCTATGAATTCTCAAGTGATTATTCAAGTTGCTCTTCTGTGTGAAAGATTTTCCACATTCGGGACACTTAAACGGCTTCTCTCCAGTGTGGATTCTCTGATGCTCTAATAGATGAGATTTATTGCTGAAGAATTTCCCACAGCCCGTACAGGGGTATGGCTTCTCACCAGTGTGTGTCCGACGATGTGTCACAAGGTGTGAAGTACTGGTGAAGCGCTTGCCACACTCAGGACAGGAATATGGCCGTTCTCCAGTATGGATCCTCTGGTGTTTGATAAGGTTGGACTTGTTTGTGAAACATTTGCCACACAATGAACAGGGGAACGGCTTCTCTCCAGTGTGAATAATCTTATGCTTCACAAGATCAGAGCTGCTGGTAAAACATTTGCCACACTCAGAGCAGGAAAACGGTTTCTCGCCTGTATGGATTCGTTGGTGGGCCACAAGATTTGAGTTTGTTGTGAAGAACTTTCCACATGTTGAGCAAGCAAATGGCTTATCTCGGATCTGGATCCTTTGATGTCTGTTACAAGTGAAGCATTTCTCACACTCAGAGAAGCTGTGCATCAATTCTGTGTCTTCGAGGAATTGGTGGTGAGACGTTGAGGCCACTTTGACAGCTTTTTTTTCTGTTCCCGTATACATGACTGTCATGTTCTTCTCACCAGCTCTTTTACAGATGGAGGAATACTCTCTGGGAGAGTAGATATCTGTGTCTGTTAGATTTCCCTCATCACATGATTCTTCCTCCTCTTTAACATAAGTGATTATATAATCTATGGGGGAGTTGTCTGTTGGAGTGGAGACATCTGTGAGAATTTCTTCCTTGTCAGATACCACCTCTTCCTTAATGCCCGTGGTTATGTACTGTGTATTTTCAGCTGGCATGGAAGTGTTTGTGCAGCTTTTGTCCTCATTGGAAACAAACTGTTCCTTCTTCAGAGCTACAGTCTGGATATTTTTGTCTGAAAACTTCTCCCCATAACTGCCCTCATCTTCCTCTATTTCCGTACAGTGGATGTTCCTCTTACCTGGTACAAATATACAAAGGGTTATGAAGCCAAGGTTATCTGTAAGACACATCATATGCACAAGGGTCTACAATTGCCCTGATGTTGGCAATGAGATTAATCTTGACATATGAAGTAAAATAAGTACTGCTTTGTCATTCAGTGCACTACATGTGAACAACCCTACAGTGCGATCCCTTTCTGGACAGGTCCCTCAACACTGATCACACTAGCAATGCAATAAATTGAGATACCCCCCTCCAGCCCAGGTGCTTGTTCACTCTACGCCAAAAGGAGCACCAGAGATAATGAAGTCTCACCGCGTAATTTTAGGCAAGGTGAGGAACCTCTCTGACGTCTGTGTCTTTCCAGATGTTCCAGCTTGGTAGTTAAGTCACCAGAAAATTCTCCAGTCAGTAACTGAATGATCCTGTTGGTGAGTTGCAGAATCTTCTGCTCATGCAGCCGGGAATGAGGTGACGAAACCATTAAGGGGTCCTGCAGCAACCTGCTGGAGTCTGGAGAGGTGGGGTCACTTTGTTTCCTCTTCACAATAACATAGTCCTGTGGAATAAAGAACCCTACATTAAGGAGCTGTGTTACAATGTATCAGTGCATCCTTATGAATTGGAAGGATTCTCACCTCACCAGTGACAGTGTAGATGATTTCCAGTGTCAATCTTAGAATACTCCCAGAAATCCGGTCCAGGTCCTCCTCCAGCATCACTGAGCCCACTGCTGGGGAATCCCTTTCTTCAGTCTCTACATCAGAGGACATTGTGTTGCTGCATCTAAAATATAAGTCTGAAGAGAAATAATTAGGGAGATTTGTTAAAACTGGTGTAAAGGAAAACTGGCTTAGTTGCCCATAGCAACCAATCAGATTCCACATTTCAGTTTCTAAAGGAGCTCTTAAAAATGAAAGGTGAAATCTGATTGGTTGCTATGGGCAACTAAGCCAGTTTTACTTTTCACCAGTTTTGATAAATCTCCCAAAATAAGTTTTGGCCGGAAGATGCAAACCTCCCGTGCCAGCATGGAGATCACCTATTCTGCTCTGGAGGGGCTTAAAGGGCTGTTTAAAAAAACTGCCTTTTCTTCTAACCCCTTTAAAATGTAAGATGTAATATCGGTACTCAAACTGCGCCACCTTCAGGAGAGGTCTATGTAATTAAAATATTCTGGATAAGAGCCCCACCTGTTGGAGAGTTCCTTGTAATAATAATATGCTGGATGACAGCGCCACCTGCAGGAGAGCTTTATGTGGTAACAGTACAATGGACAGCGATGGCTGCTGCAGACTGCTATGTAATAACAGTACACAGAAAGAGAGCGCCACCTGCAGGAGTGTCAGCAGTTCTTCGGGGTATGAAAGTCATTCTCTCCCCCTGAGATGCACATCTTATACCCTCCCCAAACGGAACTATATCCTGCAGTTACCGTCATGGACCCAACTATCAGCGACTGCTCCTCTTTTGCCTCAGCAGCAACAGACAACGACCGGAAGTGGCTACCCGGAAGTGATAACGTATCTGCGTTCCACTTGCCAATTCTTTGAGCAGGGCCTGTACTTCTGGTTTGTGCGTTTCACTGCTTATTCCCAGCTTTGGAGGTTTCGTTATTGGATTCATCCACCGGCACCAAATATTAAGGGGTCGGGAGGGGGGAAGCAGTCACTCGGCTAAGGCTCTGGATGTGAAGGGTATAGGGGTACCAGTTACTGGGCTCATCCTCTGGCTTTACATATGAAGGGGAGAGCGGGCACCAGTTACTGGGCTCATCCTCTGGCTGTAAAAGTGAAGGGTATGGGAGAACCAGTTACTGGGCTCATCATCTGGCTTTACATATAAAGGGGAGAGCGGGCACCAGTTACTGGGCTCATCCTCTGGCCCTGGATGTTAAGAGTATAGAGGTATCAGTTACTGGGCTTATCCTCTGGCTATAGAAGTGAATGGTATGGGAGAACCAGTTACTGGGCTCATCTTCTGGCCCTGGATGTTAAGAGTATAGAAGTACCAGTTACTGGGCTTATCTTCTGGTTTTACATATGAATGGGAGAGGGGTACCAGTTACAGGGTGTGAAGGGTGTTGGAAAACCAGTTCCTGGGCCATTCTCTGGCCCTGGGTGTGAAGGGTATATGGGTAGCGGTTACTGGGCTCATCCTCGGGCTTTGGATGTGAAGGAGAGAGGGGCGCCAGTTACTGAATTCATCATCTGGTAGTGGAAGTGAAGGGTGTAGGAGAACCAGTTCCTGGGCTCATCCTCTGACTCTGGAAGTGAAGGGTATGCGAGAACTAGTTACTGGGATCATCCTCGGGCCCTGGAAGTGAGGGGTATGGGAGAACTAGATACTGGGCTCATCCTCTGACTCTGGAAGTGAAGGGTATGGGAGAACTAGATACTGGGCTCATCCTCTGACCCTGGAAGTGAAGGGTATGGGAGAACTGGATACTGGGCTCATCCTCTGACCCTGGAAGTGAAGGGTATGGGAGAACTAGATACTGGGCTCATCCTCTGACTCTGGAAGTGAAGGGTATGGGAGAACTAGATACTGGGCTCATCCTCTGACTCTGGAAGTGAAGGGTATGGGAGAACTAGATACTGGGCTCATCCTCTGACTCTGGAAGTGAAGGGTATGGGAGAACTAGATACTGGGCTCATCCTCTGACTCTGGAAGTGAAGGGTATGGGAGAACTAGATACTGGGCTCATCCCCTGACTCTGGAAGTGAAGGGTATGGGAGAACTAGATACTGGGCTCATCCTCTGACTCTGGAAGTGAGGGGTATGGGAGAACTAGATACTGGGCTCATCCTCTGACTCTGGAAGTGAAGGGTATGGGAGAACTAGGTACTGGGCTCATCCTCTGACCCTGGAAGTGAATGGTATGGGAGAACTGGATACTGGGCTCAGCCACCGACCCTGGAAGTGAAGGGTATGGGAGAACTAGATACTGGGCTCATCCTCTGACTCTGGAAGTGAAGGGTATGGGAGAACTAGATACTGGGCTCATCCTCTGACTCTGGAAGTGAAGGGTATGGGAGAACTAGATACTGGGCTCATCCTCTGACTCTGGAAGTGAAGGGTATGGGAGAACTGGATACTGGGCTCATCCTCTGACTCTGGAAGTGAAGGGTACGGGAGAACTGGATACTGGGCTCATCCTCTGGATCTGGATGTGAAGAGGCAGGGGGAGCACTAGTTAATGCGCTTATCCTCTGGCCTGGATGTGAAAGGCATGGGAGAACCAGCTGATTACTATGTTGCTATGAAGGTCCTTACCAGCTTAAAGGGAACCTGTCATCAACTCACTCAGACGCGCTTATTTCAGCAGTGTGTCACTCATGAGTTAAAAGTCAGTGGTTTCCGAGAACCAGCATCATAATCATTGCAACAAAGGCCTTGAAAAGAGTCAAATCTACCTGAGAAGAGTCAGTTATTCATAATCTCCTGCTCTCCTCGTCCATCTGCTGATGATTGAGTCTTTTCCTTACTTTTCTCCCTAGAAGAGAACTGCCAATCATCAGCAGATGGGCAGGGAGAGCAGGATATTATGAATGATTCTGACTCTTCTCGGGTAGATTTGACTCTTTTCAAAGCCTTTGTAGCAATGATTATTTTGCCGATTCTCGGCTACCACTGACTTTTAGCTCATGATTGACACACCGCTGACATCAGCATTTCTGTCACTACTTTATTCTATTCTAGGTGAGTTCAGCATAGAATTCATGACAGGTTCCCTTTAAAAGACTGTATAAAGCAACATGACAGACAGGGTAGCAGCTATGCAGTGTGGTCTGAGGTGGAAGCATGTGCTGAGGGCCACACCAAGGCACCCGTGCCCACTGTTAATATCTCATCTAGACTGTCACCATGACTAGGAACCAATATGGGAAATTATTCTGTACAATAAAGAATGAGAGATATTTTCATAGACTTCAGAAACTTCAAGATTGGTTTCCTAAGACCCTGATCACCCAAAAAGTTTCAGATTCCCAACATTGTAATTGTGCCAGGGTGGATCAAAATAAAAATAAAAATTTATCAGATTTTTTGGATTTAAATCGGATTTTTTTAATATAAAATGCTTTTTGAGGAAAATATATTACCATCCAAAGGTTATTCTATCATAAAATAAAGATTCGTTTTTTAATTATGTAGAATAAGGCTGTATGTGGACTCCCATATTGTTGAATGGATTAGGCACAGACAACAGAGGGTTGTAGTCAATGGAGTATATTCAGACCAAGGTCTTGTTACCAGTGGGGTACCTCGGGGATCTGTTCTGGGACCCATATTGTTTAATATCTTTATCAGCGAAATTGCAGAAGGCCTCGATGGTAAGGTGGGTCTTTTTGCTGATGACACAAAGATTTGTAACAGGGTTGATGTTGCTAGAGGAATGGTAAAAAATCTGGCAACTAAAATTTAATTGAGAAAAAGCTTAGAGAGGGCTCACCTCCTAGGCAAAAAATGGAGTGGGTGCACCTGCGAGAAGATTACACCCAATCTTCAAAAGGATTTAGTGAATATAAAGTGTAGCAGGGCACACCTGCACTTGAGGTCACACAGGAGAGTAGGGTGGATAGTTATATATATTTATTTATGTCAATTCAATTCAACAAAATAATACAACAAAATATACCTATAAAATTATTAAACAATATGCTATATAGACTTAGATTCCTCTAAAAATGGGTATCGCTAAAATGTAACAACACATGTGTGATCCTATGGGAAGGATATCTCAATGGCCAAGTTCCTTACTACTGATAGTGTCCATTACACTTGGTGTAGTCAGGTTTGTATTGTCAAGAGTTATAGATTGAATGCCGTATAGTCAGAGTGCCACTCACTCCGATTTCTTTTGCCGTTAGTTGACATTGCAACTGATCGCTCTGCCTGTGTATACACTCGTTCGGCACTTTTGTTACTTACAGTTCTGTAGGTTTGTGCCGACTGTGCTGAAATTTCACGTGGCGTCCCACGTGTGATGCGTTATTCAGGCTGCGGTATATCCTCCAGGAGATAAAATCAGGGATCCACGGTAATCCACGGTGATCAGTTGTAGAGGTGCAGTCTCAGTAATTTGGTAGACTTCGATTCCTGCACAGGTACTCAATCACGCAGGCAGGTCAGATTTTGCTGCGGCTGATGAGTTTTAAAAGATTTTTCAGTTTTTTCTACCAAGTTGTGGTTACCAATCCCGTTACTCCTGGTCGACTTGAAGCGCTTCAATACGTCCTTAGTCTCATGGAATTGTCCTACCAGACGCGTTTCGGAGTTAACTTGACTCCTTCCTCAGTGGTTGACTTTTCCATGAGAATGATCGACTTTATATAGAGGTATGTCCAGGTGTAGTCCAGCTTAGTTTGATTCGGCTGCTCTGAAGCTCACAGGAACTCCATGAGTTCCTGTGAGCTTCAGAGCAGCCGAATCAAACTAAGCTGGACTACACCTGGACATACCTCTATATAAAGTCGATCATTCTCATGGAAAAGTCAACCACTGAGGAAGGAGTCAAGTTAACTCCGAAACGCGTCTGGTAGGACAATTCCATGAGACTAAGGACGTATTGAAGCGCTTCAAGTCGACCAGGAGTAACGGGATTGGTAACCACAACTTGGTAGAAAAAACTGAAAAATCTTTTAAAACTCATCAGCCGCAGCAAAATCTGACCTGCCTGCGTGATTGAGTACCTGTGCAGGAATCGAAGTCTACCAAATTACTGAGACTGCACCTCTACAACTGATCACCGTGGATTACCGTGGATCCCTGATTTTATCTCCTGGAGGATATACCGCAGCCTGAATAACGCATCACACGTGGGACGCCACGTGAAATTTCAGCACAGTCGGCACAAACCTACAGAACTGTAAGTAACAAAAGTGCCGAACGAGTGTATACACAGGCAAGAGCGATCAGTTGCATTGTCAACTAACGGCAAAAGAAATCGGAGTGAGTGGCACTCTGACTATACGGCATTCAATCTATAACTCTTGACAATACAAACCTGACTACACCAAGTGTAATGGACACTATCAGTAGTAAGGAACTTGGCCATTGAGATATCCTTCCCATAGGATCACACATGTGTTGTTACATTTTAGCGATACCCATTTTTAGAGGAATCTAAGTCTATATAGCATATTGTTTAATAATTTTATAGGTATATTTTGTTGTATTATTTTGTTGAATTGAATTGACATAAATAAATATATATAACTATCCAACTAAAATTTAATATTGATAGGCGCAAGATAATGCACCTGGGGCGTAAAAACCCAAGAGCAGAATATAAAATCAGTGATACAGTCCTAGGTAGGCAGACAATGTCATAGAGCAGCAGGAAATGCTAGCAGAATGCTTGGGTGTATAGGGAGAGGCATTACCAGTAGAAAGAGGGAGGTGCTCATGCCGCTCTACAGAGCACTAGTGAGACCTCATTAGGAGTATTGTGCTCAGTACTGGAGACCATATCTCCAGAAGGATATTGATCCTTTGGAGAGAGTTCAAAGAAGAGCTACTAAACTGGTACATGGATTGCAGGATAAAACTTACCAGGAAAGATTAAAGGACCTTAACATGTATAGCTTGGAAGAAAGACGAGACAGAGGGGATATGATAGAAACTTTTAAATACATAAAGGGAATCAACAAGGTAAAAATATTTAAAAGAAGAAAAACTGCTACAAGAGACATAGTTTTAAATTAGAGGGGCAAAGGTTTAAAAGTAATATCAGGAAGTATTACTTTACTGAGAGAGTAGTGGATGCATGGAATAGCCTTCCTGCAGAAGTGGCAGCTGCAAATACAGTGAAGGAGTTTAAGCATGCATGGGATAGGCATAAGGCCATCCTTCATATAAGATAGGGACAGGGGCTATCCATAGTATTCAGTATATTGGGCAGACTAGATGGGCCAAATGGTTCTTATCTGCCGAAACATTCTATGTTTCTATATTTGTAATTTATTTTGGGTAAATAAATTCCATTAATCCATTCACAGTGTCATGCTCTTCCAGGGGTTTTTGTAAGATTATTGGGCAGTTTCTCTGCCTACAAGATATAATCACGGATCCTTGGTTTACTTTTGCAGTTCTCAAAACTGAATTTGACTCAGCAGAGATCACATGCCTCTTCTTCACAGCAAAAATGTTATAACATGAACAGAGTTGAGAAAAAGACCTTAATCCTAACTTCTACAAATCTATGAATGCAGAATCAACCTAATCAAACTAATATTAAAAGTTGTTATTCTAAAAAACTTCATCTACTTGCATATTATAAGTTATACCAGCAAGAATTAGTCTTTATGTAGAAAACTATGATTTAAATCAAGCCTTACTGACTCGTGATTTAAATCAAATCCACCCTGAATTGTGCTTTACAGAAATGTAAGCACCAATGCACCTCAAATCTCGATGACCCATCACACACATCATGGGTTCAACCCCAATGCTCCATAAGAGGATACCAGCTTTATAAACGACACATGAAAGTTCAGGGCCCTGTTACATACAGAAATCCGGAGTTTTGCATTCTGCATTCCCTGGTAATGATTGCCACATATTTACTGATAAACTGGGTTGGGCAAGAGGGCCCTAATAGATGTGTGTACACCCGTCTCTGACCCCTTTGGGGAGCTCTTTGGTCTTCATGTTGTTTGCTTAGTAGTGTTGTAGACTCGGGGCCCTTTCAGAACATTTATATTACATATTGACACTTTGGCACAGGGGAAGGCTTATGCAGCTAAGGCTATATGCACACGAACATGGTTTGGTTCCGCATCCGAGCCGCATTTTTTGCGGCTCGGGTGTGGATCCATTCACTTCAATAGGGCCGCAAAAGATGCGGACAGCACTTTGTATGCTGTCTGCATCCGTTGCTCTGTTCCGTAGCCCTGCAATAAAAATAGATGTCCTATTCTTGTCGGTTTTGTGGACAAGGATAGGCATTATTACAATGGATCCGGAAAAAAAACGGATGCCATACGAACTACTGCATGCCTAAAACTACATGCACACAAACGTTTGTGTTTTGCAGTCCGCAAAAAAATAACAGATGACGTCCGTATGGCATCCTTTTTTTGCGGATCAATTGTAACAAAGTCTATCCTTGGCTGCAAAACAGACAAGAATAGGACATGCTCTATTTATTATAATTTTTTTGTGGGGCTACGGAACGGAGAAACGGATGCAGACAGCACACAGAGTGCTGTCCGCATCTTTTGCGGCCCCATTGAAGTGAATGGGTCCGCACCCGAGCTGCAAAAAATGCGGAACTAAACCACGTTTGTGTGCATGTAGGCTAAGTATGTGAGGAATGTAAATGGTTGGACCAGACATTATTTAGGTTGTATAAAGTCAGTCCACCCATCCAACTCAGGATCGTCACTTTAAAGATGTCCACTTAGGCAACACAAGAAGTTTTCCTACTTGTGTACAGAGACCGTTTTAAGGCCTCTTTCACACTTGCGTTGTCCGGATCCGGCGTGTACTCCACTTGCCGGAATTACACGCCGGATCCGGAAAAACGCAAGTGTACTGAAAGCATTTGAAGACGGATCCGTCTTCAAAATGCTTTCAGTGTTACTATGGCAGCCAGGACGCCATTAAAGTCCTGGTTGCCATAGTAGTAGTGGGGAGCGGGGGAGCAGTATACTTACAGTCCGTACGGCTCCCGGGGCGCTCCAGAATGACGTCAGAGCGCCCCATGCGCATGGATGACGTGTCCATGCGATCACGTCATCCATGCGCCTGGGGCGCCCTGACGTCACTCTGGAGCGCCCCGGGAGCCGCACGGACGGTAAGTATGCTGCTCCCCGCTCCCCGCTACACTTTACCATGGCTGCCAGGACTTTAGCGTCCCGGCAGCCATGGTAACCATTGAGAAAAAGCTAAACGTCGCATCCGGCAATGCGCCGAAACGACGTTTAGCTTAAGGCCGGATCCGGATCAATGCCTTTCAATGGGCATTCATTCCGGATCCGGCCTTGCGGCAAGTCTTCAGGATTTTTGGCCGGAGCAAAAAGCGCAGCATGCTGCGCTATTAGCTGCGGCCAAAAAACGTTCCGTTCCGGAACGGAAGACATCCTGATGCATCCTTAAGGACGGACTGTCCATTCAGAATGCATTAGGAAAATCCTGATCAGTATTCTTCCGGCATAGAGCCCCGACGACGGAACTCTATGCCGGAAGACTATAACGCAGGTGTGAAAGAGCCCTTAGACCAATCAGGGGAGGGGAACACACTAGGAAACTCTTGAATAGAGAATCCTACTGGATGTTTGTACTGGGTACTCGGCAGCCAGAGGGACTCTGGCAGGATTTAAAGGCTATGTACACCTTCAAAGACAATTTTTGTTTATTATTGCATTTTACTCTCCTCCAGGATGGCGCCAACCCCAACGTGCGTTTCAGCGTACCTTCGTCTGGGGGTACGCCGAAACGCGCGTTGGGGTTGGCGCCATCCTGGAGGAGACACAGTATGGGTAATGTCCTATGTCTTGTTTCAATGGAATTCTATAATGCACTTTAGACTAATCATGATGGATTAATTAGGACTTGTGTCCACTGTCCTGCCTTCACTGTATCCTATATATGCACTTTAGTAACAATTATGGCGGACTAATTGGGATCTGCGTCCACTGAATGTCTTCTCCAGTGATGCAGTTTTTTATCTCCTGTACCAATTCTTTTTAATCATGCATGTAATTAATTGTGATTTATTTAATTGTGATTTTTTTGTAATAAAGAATTAATCAGTATTAGCGGTCTGGCATTCTCTATGTAGGTTATGTATTAGTAATAGTATTGCCAAAGTCTTTTTTGCTTAACCCCTTAAGGACTCAGCCCTATTTCACCTTTTTTTGCAAATCTGACCAGTGTCACTTTAAGTGCACATAACTTTAAAACGCTTTGACTTACCCAGGCCGTTCTGAGATAGTTTTTTCGTCACATATTGTACTTCATGACACTGCTAAAATTGGGTCAAAAAAGTTAATTTTTTTGCATAAAAAAATAAAAATTTTACCCAAAATTTTGAAAAATTAGCAAATTTCTAAGTTTCAGTTTCTATACTTCTGTAATACATAGTAATACCCCCAAAAATTGTGATGATTTTACATTCCCCATATGACTACTTCATGTTTGTAGCATTTTGGGAATGATATTTTATTTTTTGGGGATGTTACAAGGCTTAGAAGTTTAGAAGCAAATTTTGAAATTTTTCAGAAATCTTCAAAATCCCACTTTTTATGGACCAGTTCAGGTTTGAAGTTATATTGTGAGGCTTAGATAATAGAAACCTCCCATTCTATAAACTACACCCCTCAAGGTATTCAAAACTGTTTTTTCAAACTTTATTAACCCTTTAGGTGTTCCACAAGAGTTAATGGCAGATGGAGAAACAATTTTGAAATTTCTATTTTTTGGAAAATTTTCCAACATAATCAATTTTTTCCAGGAGTAAAACAAGGGTTAACTGCCAAACAAAACTCAAAATGGGTTGCCCTGATTCTGTAGTTTGCAGAAACCCCCCATATGTGGTCGTAAACTTTTTTTGGGGAAAAAAAAATTGTTTTCGTGTCTCCAAAGGCTGAGAGCCATAGTTTTTTATGTTCTCTAGTGGACTGTTGGGGATTATAAAAATTTAGTACTCCATGGAAGTGTGATACTCCCTGAAGCAATCGATAACGCAGAGGCCCGGATGATCGGGGCACGTGTCGCACTGGTGGTGTCCTTCCGTTTCCCCCTCCTGCGACACACTCTGCACTTTTTGGGGGGTTTGTCCCTTCTTTCCAGTATGGGGGACCACACCTGGAAAGTGTTGGCCAGGGACGATCCGGGCGCCTCCAATTCCCGAGGTACTCCGGCCTGCTCTTTCCCGGTCCGAAAAGATCAGGGCCTTGAGGACTGCCTCATAGAACTGGAGGAATGTCCCTGTGCTGCCAGCGCTTCGGGATAGTACAAAAGAGTTGTACATGGCAACCTGTACCAAGTAGACCGCAACTTTTTTGTACCATGCCCAGGTTTTGCGCATGGCGTTATATGGCTTGAGGACTTGATCAGAGAGATCAACTCCTCCCATATACCGATTGTAGTCGACGATACAATCGGGCTTGAGGACCGTTGCCGTGGTACCTCGCACAGAGACTGGGGTGGTGCTGTTACCGTGGATTGTGGACAGCATAAGGACATCCCTCTTGTCCTTATACCTGACCAGCAACAGGTTTCCACTGGTAAGTGCACGGGTCTCACCCCTGGGGATAGGTACCTGGAGAGGGTAGGCAGGGAGGCCGCGTTGATTTTTCCGCACGGTCCCACAAGCGAATGTGGATCTGGCGGCAAGGGACCTGAACAAGGGAATGCTGGTATAAAAGTTATCCACATACAAGTGGTAACCGTTATCCAGCAGTGGGTACATAAGGTCCCACACGAGTTTCCCGCTAACACCCAGAGTGGGGGGACATTCTGGGGGTTGAATACGGGAATCTCGCCCCTCGTACACACAAAATTTGTACGTGTACTCTGAGGTACTCTCACAAATTTTGTATAGCTTCACGCCATACCTCGCCCGCTTTGTGGGAATATATTGGCGGAAACCGAGTCTCCCCTTGAACGCAACGAGAGACTCATCAACCGCGACCTCCCTTCCAGGTACGTAGGCCTGCTGAAATTTGGCCCCAAAGTGATCGATGACCGGCCGTATCTTATACAGCCGGTCATAGGCAGGATCACCTCGGGGTGGACATGCTGCATTATCGGAATAATGCAGACATTTCCGGATGGCCTCAAACCGGGGACGTGTCATGACCATACTTTACAGTGGGGTCTGGTATAGGACGTCCCCACTCCAGTATTGCCTGACACTGGGTTTTTGGAATAGACCCATATGCAGCACGAGGCCCCAAAATGTCCTCATATCGGCTGCACTGACCGGCGTCCAGCCACCGGGTCTAGCCAAAAATGAGCCTGGGTTTTGAGCGACGAACTGTTGGGCGTACAGATTCATCTGCTCCACCATCAGATTCACCAGTGGGTTACTGAAAAAAAAACTAAAATAGTCAATTTCAGTAAACCCCACTGTGGGAATCTGGATGCCAGGATTGCCAGCAAAATCCGGAATCTCAGGCTCAAAGTCCACTGGGGGACACCAGCTAAGTTCAGGGGGGGGGGGGGGGGGGGGCCTGGGGTCTGATAGATGGATCAAAGAAAGTTTGGAATAAAAGTTTTATTTTATTTTTCTAACTTTTCCTTTGTTTCCTGCCTAACGGTGCCTCTCTCTCACTGACCCTAACCTACCTGGGTGGCGATGGGTGCAGGAGGGTGATGGATGGCGATTAGGGGGACACAGGAGCTGGTGCTGGACGATGCTGCCGGGTGCTCGTGCAGAATAGGAAGAGGAGGGGAGAGAGGAGCGCAGGAAGTTTGAATCTCGTGCCTCTCTCCCCTGCACCAATCAGCACCCTGGACAGCAGTGTTCAGCACCAGGGCCAGAACCGCCTCTCCAAATCTTCAGACTGCGATTGGTGGTGTATAATTACGCCACCGATCGCAGTCTTTTTCCAGTTCATCGGGTCATAGGACACCCGAATGGACCGGAAAACGCAGAAAACCGCAGGTCTGAATTGACCTGCGGTTTTCTGCGATCGCCGATACGGGGGGGGGGTCAAATGACCCCCCCTGCGTTGTTACGGGATGCCGGCTGAATCCCATGGTTGGGGTATTTATTGGATGTTATACCAGAAGGTACTTGTTGGAAAATTGCTCCAAAAATTTCCATCTGACAACGCTGGTGGCAGAGTCCGTAGTCCCTTGGCCAACCGAGGAGGGGAGACAAGGGAAACACCGAGCAGTTCCAACAGAGGCAGGGCAACACTCTCCCAGGCCTGGGACAGTTTCATGACACCCCGCGACCACCCTCACCCTGATGCGTGACCTAATGTCACAAGGAGGGAAACATTTTTGAAGATGGTGAAGGAGTACATAGCAGACCGTGTCAGTTTCCTCAATGATCCCTCAGTGCCTTACAAATACTGGGTGTCCAAGCTGGACACGTGGCACGAACTGGTGCTCTACGCCTTGGAGGTGCTGGCCTGCCCTGCTGCCAGCGTTTTGTCTGAGCAGGTATTTAGTGCTGCTGGTGTCATTTTAACAGATAAGCGTATCCGCCTGTCAACTGAAAATGCTGACGGGTTGACTCTTAAAAAAATGAACAAGGCCTGGATTGACCATGACTTCTCGACTCCACCAAAGGAAAGCTGATGAACATAAAGGCACTTTACATGTGTTGTTTTTAATATAGTTAATAGACTGTATTCCCATGCACCCCTTCCACCACAAACAAGGGTATATGGTTGAATCTTCCTTTTCTCATTCATTTTTTCCTCTTCCATCATATCAATACATGCTTATTCGTCGCTTATATTCCCTTTGCATATAATCTTTTACAGGGTCAGCTCACCAGCAGGCCCTCACCTACAATGTTTTACAGGGTCAGCTCACCTGCAGGCCCTTGCATATAATGTTTTACAGGGTCAGCTCACCAGCAGGCCTTCTCCTACAATCTTTTACAGGGTTTGCTCACCTGCAGGCCCTCACCTACAACCTTTTAAAGGGTCAGCTCACCAGCAAGCCCGCACCTCAAATCTTTTACAGGGTCAGCTCAGCTTAAGGCCCTTGCATATAATGTTTTAAAGGGCCAGCTCACCTGCAGGCCCTCACCTACAACCTTTTAGAGAGTTAGCTAACCAGCAGGCCCGCACCTAATCTTTTACAGCTCACCAGCAGGCCCTCTCATATTATTTTTTACAGGGTCAGCTCACCAGCAGACCTTCACCTACAATCTTTTACAGGGTCAGCTCACCAGCAGGCCCACACCTAAAATCTTTTACAGGGTCAGCTCACCTAATTATACCTAATAGGTAAGTTGCGCGCATGCTGCCTTGCTTAGATGTGGTAGCCATAGCTGTTTCTCAGGCTCTCTCTCTGGAATTGAAACATGATTCCCCCATTACCCGTGGTCACCATGGTTTGCGATGAAAATAATATCGAAAGTTGATAGGGCATCCGAACGGTTCATCGCCGTTATGGGAACGTGCGATCGGCCCCAGGTTATCTAGAGTCACCAAAGTGTCTGTGAAGGTTCTCAAATACAGATAGAGTCACCAAAGCGGCAGCAGGCCCTCGCCTATGTTTTAGATGGTCATATCAGCAGGCCCTTGCTCCAAATGTTTTTGAGGGTCACCAGCAGGCCTTCACCTACAATCATTTACAGGGTCAACTTACCTCCAGGCCCTCACCTAATTATACCTAATAGGTAAATTGCGCGCATGCTGCCTTGCTTGGATGTGGTAGCTGTAGCTGTTTCTCAGGCTCCCTCTCTGGAATCGAACCATGATTCCCCCGTTACCCATGGTTTGGGCTGAAAATAACATCGAAAGTTGATAGGGCAGACATCCGAATGGATTGTCGCCGTCACGGGGATGTGCGATCGGCCCCAGGTAATCTTGTCACCGAAGCGGCCCATAATGTTTTAGATATTCAGATCAGCAGGCCCTTGCTCCAAATGTTTTTGAGGGTCACCAGCAGGCCATCAATCATAATTTTTCAAGGCTGTGTATGATGCCCTCCTTTATGTGTAACAAAGGGTGTATTGGAGTGCCAGTTCCTTGTAATTTTTGGCAGCCCTTTCACTTAGTGCATAGGCTTTATGAGTGTAGGAGTCCCAGTACCTGAACAATTGTACCACAATGTGAATGAGGCCCTCCTTTATATGATATACAGGTTGTATCGGAGTGCAGGGCCGGACTGGGATAAAAAATAGGCCCGGGCATTTTTGACTAAGCAGCCCAATCACATGACCCCCAACAGGCCCCACCCCCTTGCAGTCTAGGGGCGGAAGCACAATTGAGGGGCAGGCCAGCCACCAGTACGATAGGAAGGCTTCAGCCAACAGACAAGCTTCTTTGGGGGTCCCCAGGTGACATTAGGGGTCCATAAAGAGGACCTGCCAGTGTCCCTGTGCTATCACATAGGGGGATTATCACCCCGCTAAGTAATAGCAATAACATTAAGTGTAAAAAAAAATCACATACAAAGAAATGTAAAACAAAATTTTTTTTAAGACCCCCACATTTATGTACATATAAACGTAAATACGCGTCGGATGCGCCAAGGCGCGTAAACGACAATTGTGGTACACGTTACATATCGCCACAAACGTTGGGAGTGCGAGCAATAATTTTAGGCCCATCAATCACTGACAGCACTAAACTGATGAGCGGTAAAAGCTTGTAAATCGTCTCCTATGGCCAATTTTGGGTATTGTAATATTTTTAGGTTTCGTGGGCACGCACGCAATTTTAAGGCTTTACATGTTTGGTGTCTTTTTACCCGACGTAACCCCAACTCTTATATTTTACCAAAAAATTGGGTAATAATAATTGTTTTATAATTTAATACGATGATTTTTTTTTTTTTTTTTAATTGACTGTAGTTTTTCCTTACTACAGTAAAAAATAAATACCACCAATAGAAAGCTCTATCTGTCCCTAAAAATTATATAAAATTCATTTCAGTACAGCGTTGCAGCGCTGAATACTGAAAAATGGCCTAGCCAGTAAGGGGGTTTAACAGAGCCAATAACCCTGCACAGATGCCCCAGAGCCATTAACCCCTACCTTGATTTGTGAAGGGATGGCTCCAGCCTCAAGCTTCTCAGAGTGTCTCTCAAGCTGCTGCTTTCAGTCAGGGGCCACAGTCAGACACTGCATGCAACTCGGTCCCCTGCCGACACTGGCGCTCAAACTGGCCTGTCCGTTCTTCTCCTTCACACCAGGGGTCCTACTGGGCAGTGTGACTGAAGCTGTCTGCCAGAATTCAGCATGCAAGCCCCCCATGCCCCATCTGCCAGTGCAGGCACTTAAGAAGTCAGACCCAGCCGGGCTCCTAATGTAAATGAGCTCCTCTCATTGCGCTGCTCAGAGGCAGAGCAGACAGATGTAAACGAGCACCGGTCTGTCAGGGTACTAGTGCAGTATGCATCAGCCTGCTCAGATGACCAATGCTCGTTTACACAGGGGCGTAGCTAGAAATGACTGGGCCCCATAGCAAAAAAAATATTATGGGCCCTCCCCTTCCCATGTGTGTTTTGCGGATCCGTGCAAAACACGGACACCGGCAATGTGCGTTCTGCATTTTGTGGACCGCACATCGCCGACACTATATAGAAAATGCCTTTTCTTGTCCGCAATTGTGGACAAGAATAGGAAATGTTCTAGTTTTTTGGGAACGCAATTGTGGACCCGGAAGTGCGGATCCGCAATTGCGGATGCGGGCAGGACATTGTGTGTCCCTATAGAAATGAATGGGTCCGCAATTCCATTCTGCAAAATGCGGAACAGAATTGCGGATGTGTGAATGGACACTTACCCCTACACCATGCATTATAAAATCCATACCCCATGCCATACAATATACAGTATAGTTCATACACCATGCTGTACACAGTATAATCCATACACCATGCCGTACAATATACACAATAACCCCACAGTGTAGGTGTTATACTGTATAGTGTACGGCATGGTGTATAGATTATACTGTATATTGTATGGCTTGGTGTATGGATTATTCTGTATATTGTACCGCATGGTGCAGGGATTATACTGTAGTCATCTATAGTGACAGGGGCGGACACAGACAGCAGAAGGCCCCTGTGCAAAAAATGTGCCTGGGCCCCCCACCCCCATGCCAAATTCTCAACCTAACCTATTCTATGCTAACATTACATACAGCAATACAAAACATATAGGGTAAGGCTATTTTCACACCTGTGGCAGTACGATCCGGCCACCTAATCCGGCAGAAAATGCAAGGAATCAACTGGACACAAAGCACAGCATGCAGCGGTTTATGTCCCGCTGATTCTCCGCATTTTTCCCAGATTGTGGCTGGATCTCTGCCGTACCCCATTATAGTTATTGGGGCTGGCGGGCATTCTGTCTGCATCCAGCAGTGTCGGATGCAGTGAATTCTCAGCTGGAACAGCCTGCCAGGATCACTAACGCAGATGTGAAAGTAGCCTAATACAGCGCCCCATACCTCTTATATCCAGTGACGTCTCCTCGATGTTCTCTTTCTTCATCTTCTCCATTCAGACCAGACCACCGTGATAATTTCTTTCAGCCATCTCACGTCTCTGCAGAGTTTGACAGACATCTTAGTTTCCTACTTTTCCATCATCCTCCAATTAACATCCCAACATGCACCCCTAATACTGAGAAGCTGTGATCCCCAAAACTATACTGCAAAAAGAACTGTGCTAACCTGATGCTGTGCCAGGGTGCCCCCAAAGTAATGGTGCCCCCAAAGTCCCAACAATAGTAATTATTTCTTTGCCAGAGTGCATTTAGTAGTAATAGTGCTCCTACAGTGCCCCTAACAGTAACATAGTACATAAGGCCGAAAAAATACATTTGTCCATCCAGTTCGGCCCAGTGGCGTCTCTAGCTTTCAAATTTTGGGGGGGCACACTGGGGGCCAGGACAAAAGTAGGGGGGGCAGCTATAACAACGATACATTTACACAAGTACACTTAGAAATGCTGCGATACTTTACCCAATACCTAAAACCGCAACAGGGAAGAAAAGTCCAGCTGTCTGTGGATGACACTGCTATGGGGGGGGATCTGTGGATGCCACATACCGTGTAATGTATAGCATCTTATGCTATATGTGTCATCCACAGATCCACCCCATGACAGTGTCATCCCCATTTCCCCCTCCATAACAGTGTCATCCACAGATCCCCCTCCTTTTAACAGTGTCATCCACAGATCCCCCTCCTTTTAACAGTGTCATCCACAGATCCCCCTCCTTTTAACAGTGTCATCCACAGATCCCCCTCCTTTTAACAGTGTCATCCACAGATCCCCCTCCCTATAACAGTGTCATCCACAGATCCCCCTTCCTATAACAGTGTCATCCACAGATCCCCCTCCCTATAACAGTGTCATCCACAGATCCCCCTCCCTATAACAGTGTCATCCACAGATCCCCCTTCCTATAACAGTGTCATCCACAGATCCCCCTCCCTATAACAGTGTCATCCACAGATCCCCCTTCCTATAACAGTGTCATCCACAGATCCCCCTTCCTATAACAGTGTCATCCACAGATCCCCCTTCCTATAACAGTGTCATCCACAGATCCCCCTCCCTATAACAGTGTCATCCACAGATCCCCCTTCCTATAACAGTGTCATCCACAGATCCCCCTTCCTATAACAGTGTCATCCACAGATCCCCCTTCCTATAACAGTGTCATCCACAGATCCCCCTCCCTATAACAGTGTCATCCACAGATCCCCCTTCCTATAACAGTGTCATCCACAGATCCCCCTCCCCGCCACTCACAGGAGTGTACATTTGACATTTCTAAACCGTAATCCATATCCTGCAGTAACTTTAACTTTAAATCAGGATTAAGCGGCCGCTCATCTCTACTAGTACCTTAACCTTACACCACTCGGCTAGCTTCGGAAACAGGGCCAGGCTACAGCCTACAGGTACTGCGTGTTAGTTCTTATCGAGCGAGTGCTGATTTCTGCAGGTCAGAGCATACGGATTACAGTATAGAAGAAATGTACACTCCTGGGAGCAGCCCAGACCAGCGGCGGATCCAGAGCCTGGTCTCGGAAGGGGCGCTTCCAGATTAATTTCTGTCCACCGCCACAGAACAAGGGTGCTTATAGAACAGACTGCACAGTGTACCGGTATACTATATATTGTGGGGCACAGCGTGGCGGTATACTGTATATTGTGGGGCACAGTGTAGGCTATATGTGTATAACAAACATATTTGACATGAAGACTTACAGTTACTTGGCTTGGCCCTTGGGGGTCTCGGACGCCACTTCCACACTTTGGCCGGGGGCTCGGCGGAGCTGATGTGTTTTATCCTAATGAGAAAGATTTCATAATAAGGATTTGGAGAAGAGGCAGAGGAATAGCAGAGCAGGGAGAGGCTGGTGCTGCTACTAGGGGTCATACCATGGGGGAGTAATAACGCCCACCATAATGCCCCCCGGTAGTAATAATTCTCCTTATAATGTGACAATGCAAAAAATACCCCCTTATGCCCCCAGTTGAGCTAATGTCCCCCATAATGTGCCAGTATAAAATACCCCTATATAGTGCCCCCAGTAAATGCCCCATAGTGCTCCTCTCCCCCTTCCTCCTAGTGCCCCCATAATGTACCAGTATAAAATGCCCCAGTAGATGCCCTCAATGTCCCCCATAATTTTGCAAGTATAAATTACCCCTTCTTAGTGCCCCCGTAGATGACTCCACGTACCAGTAATAAGACCCACATTACGTGCCAGTAATAAGCCCCCCATCATGTGCCAGTAATAAGCCCCCCATCATGTGCCAGTATTAGGTCCCCCCATCATGTGCCAGTATTAGGTCCCCCCCATCATGTGCCAGTATTAAGCCCCCCCATCATGTGCCAGTATTAAGGCCCCCCCATCATGTGCCATTATTAAGTAAGTACCCCCCCCTTCATGTGCCATTATTAAGTAAGTCCCCCCCAATGTGCCATTATTAAGTAAGCCCCCCCATCATGTGCCATTATTAGGTAAGTCCCCCCCCCCCCCAAGTATCACTATTGTAAAAAATAAATAAATAATTATACTTACCTCAGTGTCAGCGATGCGATGCAGGCCTCTTCTGGCCTGTGTCCCACGCTGTATGGCTCAGGCGGCGTGATGACGTCATCGCGCGCCTGCGCCGGCCTCTGATAGGCTGCCGGTCTAGTGCCTGCAGCCTATCAGAGCAAGGGGAAGGGACACGCCTCTCCCTCCCCTGCACCGCCGCTTGGTGATGGGAAGTTCGGATCTTTTAGGTGAATCGGTTCATTTGAATCAGCTCATTCAAATGAACCAATTCATGAATCGGATATTCGGTTCACTTGGTGAGTCAGACTGCTGAGCTGACTCGCAAGTGAACCGAAGACTCTAGGTGCCGGTGCGCATGCGCAGATGCTTGATACATTCGATTCACTCACTACTTGCTGCGCTGCTGACTCAGTGCAGTCGGCTCGTCTTCTTCAGCTCTCTCTGAACTCTGATTACTAGTATTGAGTGATTTATTATAGTAAAGGGAAGCTGAGGCTGACGCCGGACAGGAGGACTCAGGAGTCAGACAGGAGTCAGAAGCTGTCACTGTGGTGTGCAATGTGAATTGTTGTCTGTTGTGCATTGTTACCCACAGTGACAACAGTCTGACACTGACAGTACAATCCATAAAGGTGATGTGAACCCACCCTTAGGGCTCTTTCACACCCGCGTTGTCCGGATCCGGCATAGACTTCCGTCGTCGGGGCTCTATGCCGGAAGAATCCTGATCAGTTTTATCCTAATGCATTCTGAATGGCGAGAAATCCGCTCAGGATGCATCAGGATGTCTTCAGTTCCGGAACGGAACGTTTTTTGGCTGGAGAAAATACCGCAGCATGCAGTACTTTTTGCTCCGGCCAAAAATCCTGAACACTTGCCGCAAGGCCGGATCCGGAATGAATGCCCATTGAAAGGCATTGATCCGGATCCGGCCTTAAGCTAAACGTCGTTTCGGCGCATTGCCGGATACGACGTTTAGCTTTTTCTGAATGCTTACCATGGCTGCCGGGACGCTAAAGTCCTGGCAGCCATGGTAAAGTGTAGCAGGGAGCGGGGGAGCAGCATACTTACCGTCTGTGCGGCTCCCGGGGCGCTCCAGAGTGACGTCAGGGCGCCCCAGGCGCATGGATGACGTGATCGCATGTACACATGATCCATGCGCATGGGACGCTCTGACGTCATTCTGGAGCGCCCCGGGAGCCGCACGGACTGTAAGTATACCGCTCCCCCGCTCCTACTATGGCAATCAGGACTTTAATAGCGTCCTGGCTGCCATAGTAACACTGAAAGCATTTTGAAGACGGATCCGTCTTCAAATGCTTTCAGTACACTTGCGTTTTTCCGGATCCGGCGT
Source organism: Bufo gargarizans (assembly GCF_014858855.1). Taxonomy (NCBI): domain Eukaryota; kingdom Metazoa; phylum Chordata; class Amphibia; order Anura; family Bufonidae; genus Bufo; species Bufo gargarizans. The sequence continues at coordinate 62,948 of NW_025334205.1, read as the reverse complement.
GTAATTCTGGCAAGTGGAGTACACGCCGGATCCGGACAACGCAAATGTGAAAGGGCCCTTAGTTATATAGCTACTGAATGAGATGCCTTTAACATATATATCTCCTGAGAAGCCAATTTGATTCTAAACGGTTAATTTAATTCAACCTGTAATCTAAACTCTTGTGTCATCTGTCACTTCTCCTGTCCCTTAATCTTATCACTGCTGCAACAAAAGCAGCCTCAGCCTCAGTGTAAGGCTACTTTCACACTAGCGTTCGTCGGTCCGCTCGTGAGTTCCGTTTGAAGGAGCTCACGAGCGGACCCGAACGCTTCCGTCCAGCCCTGATGCAGTCTGAATGGAGCGGATCCGCTCAGACTGCATCAGTCTGGCGGCGTTCAGCCTCCGCTCGCCTCCGCACGGACAGGCGGACAGCTGAACGCTGCTTGCAGCGCTCAGCTGTCCGCCTGGCCGTGCGGATCCGTTCAGACTTAGGCTACTTTCACACTAGCGTTCGATCGGATCCGTTCTGATCGGATCCGTTCATAATAATGCAGACGGAGGCTCCGTTCAGTACGGATCCGTCTGCATTATTTTAGCATATAAAAGCTAAGTGTGAAAATAGCCTCGTACGGATCCGTCCAGACTTTCAATGTAAAATCAATGGGGGACGGATCCGCTTGAAGATTGAGCCATATTGTGGCATCTTCAAACGGATCCGTCCCCATTGACTTACATTGTAAGTCTGGACGGATCCGCACGCCTCCGCACGGCCAGGCGGACACCCGAACGCTGCAAGCAGCGTTCAGCTGTCCGCCTGTCCGTGCGGAGGCGAGCAGAGCGGAGGCTGAACGCCGCCAGACTGATGCAGTCTGAGCGGATCCGCTCCATTCAGACTGCATCAGGGCTGGACGGAAGCTCACGAGCGGACCGACGAACGCTAGTGTGAAAGTAGCCTAATGTAAGTCAATGGGAACGGATCCGCTTGAAGAGGTCACCATATGGCTCAATCTTCAAGCGGATCCGTCCCCCATTGACTTTACATTGAAAGTCTGAACGGAATTTTTTCTAAGTTATTAATGCAGACGGATCCGTACTGAACGGAGCCTCCGTCTGCATTAATATGATCGGATCCGTTCAGAACGGATCCGATCAAGCGCAAGTGTGAAAGTAGCCTAACCTGTTCTACCCTCTGACTCGCTGCTCTTTTAACTCAATGAATCGAATGAGTCACAAACTAAGTCGGATCTTTAGATTCTTTTAACTTGTGACTCATTCGATTCCTTTCTATTCTGACTCCCTGCACTTACTTGTGTGACTCAGACGACACGATTCAGAGAGCTGCTGGTGTGCTGTGCTTGCCTTGCCCCCTCAGCTCTGGTCGGTGATTGGTTGGTGGGCGGGGAGGGGTGGGGCTGGCAGAAGCCAGCTTCCACTCTGAGATCACATTACGCTCCTCCCCGTCCCTCCCTCAGGCTTCGGCTCCCTGCGTCCCTGCTGCCAGCAGCGTGAGGTGAGAGAGAGACTGTGACTGAGCTGAGCTGAACTCGGATCAGTCAAGTGAATGCTGCTGGCAGCAGGGGGGGGCGCATTTTAGTTGGGGGGGCACATGGGGGGGCCCAGCATGATGTTGGGGGGGCCGTGGCCCCCTCTGGCCCCCCCCTGGCGACGCCACTGGTTCGGCCTGTCATCCTGCAAGTTGAGGAAGGCAAAAAATAAATAAATCAGGCAATCAGAATAACTCCCTGGATCAACGACCCCTCTCTAGTAGCTATATCCTGTAATATTATTACACTCCAGAAATAAATCCAGGCCCCTCATGAATTCCTTTATTGTACTCACCATAGTGCTGACCCCCCAATATTGTGCCAATATATATGGCCCCATAGTGCTTTCCCTCTTCTCCATAGTGCCTACCCCCCCCCCCTATATTGTACCAGTATATAGGGCCCCCAACCCCCTTCTTGCCACAGTATAGTATAAAATTAAATAATAAAAACAATAAACTCATATACTTACCTCCATGCTGCTGTCAGCGATGCGATGCAGGCCTCTTCCGGCCTGTGTCCTGCGCTCGTAGAGCACCCGAGCCTCCCAATGTGTTCGGCCAGAGCACCCGATCAACACTATTTATAAAGTCAGAAAGCGGAGATAGGGAGTCTTGTCTGCTCCTCAGATTACAGAAAACACACAAAATCCACAGGCAGCTAGTAGAGCATGTCAGCTCTGTACAGAAAAAGGACTCTGTATTTTCAATAAAGACAAATTGTAAAAAAGATTTTTAGCTCAAAATCAGTACAATGCAATAATATATTTAAAAAAAATGCCCCCAAAGTAGTACATAGCCTTTAAAGGGGTTTTCCTGGAGTTCAATATTAATGGCATGTCCTCAGGATAGATCATCAATAGCTGATAGGTCGAGGTCTGACTTCTTCCTCGTCCTAGGCCTGTGACCTCCTGTTCATTGGTCAAATGGCCTATTTGCAGCTAAATCGCATTCAAGTTGTAGGGACTTGGCTGCATTACCGAGCACAGTCACTATAAAATGTACAGCATTGTTCTTTGTATGCTGTGAGAAGGCCGGAGTGCTGGACATCAATATTGAACAGAAAATATCTTTAATATTGCTATTAAAAAAAAAATCAGGCAATCAGAATAACTCCCTGGATCAACGACCCCTCTCTAGTAGCTATAGCCTGTAATATTATTACGCTCCAGAAATACATCCAGGCCTCTCATGAATTCCTTTATTGTACTCACCATCACCACCTCCTCAGGCAGAGAGTTCCATAGTCTCACTGCTCTTACCGTAAAGAATCCTCTTCTATGTTTGTGTACAAACCTTCTTTCCTCCAGAGGATGTCCCCTCGTCACAGTCACAGTCCTGGGGATAAATAGCTGATGGGATAGATCTCTGTACTGACCCCTGATATATTTATACATATTAATTAGATCTCCCCTCAGTCGTCTTTTTTCTTAAGTGAATAACCCTAATTTTGATAATCTTTCAGGGTACTGTAGTTGCCCCATTCCAGTTATTACTTTAGTTGCCCTCCTCTGGACCCTCTCCAGCTCTGCTATGTCTGCCTTGTTTACAGGAGCCCAGAACTGTACACAGTACTCCATGTGTGGTCTGACTAGCGATTTGTAAAGTGGTAGGACTATGTTCTTATCACGGGCATCTATGCCCCTTCTGATGCAACCCATTATCTTATTGGCCTTGGCAGCAGCTGCCTGACACTGGTTTTTGCAGCTTAGTTTGCTGTTTATTAAAATTCCTAGATCCTAGGTCAGTGTTACCGAGTGTTTTACCATTTAGTATGTACGGGTGACTTGCATTATTCCTTCCCATGTGCATAACTTTACATTTGTCAGTGTTAAACCCCATCTGCCACTTATCTGCCCAAGCCTCCAGTCTATCCAGATCCCTCTGTAGTAGTATACTGTCCTCTTCAGTGTTAATTACTTTACACAGTTTAGTGTCATCTGCGAAAATTGATACTTTACTATGCAAGCCTTCTACAAGATCATTAATAAATATATTGAAGAGAATAGGGCCCAATACTGACCCCTGAGGTACTCCACTAGTGACAGTGACCCAATCTGAGTATGTACCGTTAATAACCACCCTCTGTTTTCTATCATTGAGCCAGTTACTTACCCACATACAGACGTTTTCTCCCAGTCCGAGCATTCTCATTTTATATACTAACCTTTTATGTGGTACAGTGTCAAATGCTTTGGAGAAGTCCAGATATACGACATCCATTGATTCACCGCTGTCAAGTCTAGAACTTACCTCCTCATAGAAACTGATTAAATTAGTTTGGCATGACCGATCCCTCATGAAGCCATGCTGATATGGCGTTATTTGCTTATTTCCGTTGAGATGCTCTAACATAGCATTTCTCAGAAAACCTTCAAACAGTTTACCTACAACAGATGTTAAACTTACCGGCCTATAGTTTCCAGGCTGTTTTTGGACCCTTTTTGAATATTGGCACCACATTTGCCATGCGCCAATCCTGTGGGACATTCCCTGTCAGTATAGAATCTGCAAATATCAGAAATAAGGGTCTGGCTATGACATTACTTAATTCCCTTAGGATACGGGGGTGTATGCCACCCGGTCCTGGCGATTTGTCTATTTTAATCTTTTTAAGTCGCTGTTGTACTTCTTCCTGGGTCAGATAGGACACTTTTAATGGGGAATTTATTTTTACATTCAGCATTTCATCTGACAGTTTATTTTCCTCAGTGAATACATTGGAGAAAAAAATATTTAACAGCTTTGCTTTCTCCTCGTCGCTCTCTGCGACTCCCCCCTCATTACTCTTTAAAGGGCCGACACCTTCAGATTTATACTTTTTAAGATTTATATAATTGAAGAACATTTTAGGGTTAGTTTTACTCTCTTTGGTAATTAATCTCTCAGTCTCTAGTTTGGCCGCTCTTATTTTTATTTATTTTTTACATGTTCTATTTTTTTCCTTATAGTTTTTCAGTGCTTCCGTGCTACCTTCCTGTTTTAGTGTTTTATATGCTTTCTTTACAGTTCTGTTTATCCACATTGGTTTCTTTTTGTTCCTTAACCTTTTATCCCCATACGGTATGTACCTCTCACAATGAGATTTTAGGATGTTTTTAAAGATATCCCATTTTGAGGCTGTCTTTTTATTTTTGAGGACTTTGTCCCAGTTAGTTTGGCGTTTGGCCTATGGCCTCTCTTAGTTGGCTAAATTTAGCTTGTTTGAAGTTTGGTATTTTTGTTTCTCCCTGTAGAAACGCTCTTTTGAATGATAATTGGAAGGTTGTTACTTTATGGTCACTATTTCCCAGACGTCCCCCACCTCCCTGTAATAAAGCCCACCATAATGCCCCGATAGTAATAATTCTCCTTATAATGTGTGACAGTAGAACCCGCCCCCCCTATAATGTGCACAAGTACAAAAAATGCCTCATTGTGTGGCAGTAAAAAAAAGAAATACCTCCTCTTAGTGCTCCCAGTAGAGCCAATGTCCTCAGAGTGCCCTCATGTGTTCCAATGACCCGTACTGTGTGCCACTACAAAAAAACACTTAGTGCCACCAGTTGAGCTTAGGTGCCCATAGTGACCTTATAATTTGTGCCAGTATAAAATACTCCTATATAGTCCCCCAGAAGATGCCCCCATAGTGGCATCAAAATGGGTGCCAGTATTAAATGCCCCTATATAATGCCCTCATAGTGCTCTTGTCCCCCACTTCTCCATAGTGCCCACCTATAATGCGTGCCAGTATATAGGGCCCCCAGTAGATGCCCCCATAGTGCCCCCCCATAATGTGCCAGTATATAGGGCCCCCATAGTGCCCCCCATGTTGTGCCAGTATATAGGGCCCCCATAGTGCTTCCCTTCTTCTCCGTAGTGCCCCCCCATGTTATGCCAGTATATATGGCCCCATAGTGCTTCCCCTCTTCTCCATAGTGCCGACCCCCCATATTGTACCAGTATATAGGGCCCCATAGTGCCAGTATATATGGCCCCATAGTGCTTCCCCTCTTCTCCATAGTGCTGACCCCCCCATATTGTGCCAATATATATGGCCCCATAGTGCTTTCCCTCTTCTCCATAGTGCCTACCCCCCCCCTATATTGTACCAGTATATAGGGCCCCCAACCCCCTTCTTGCCACAGTATAGTATAAAATTAAATAATAAAAACAATAAACTCATATACTTACCTCCATGCTGCTGTCAGCGATGCGATGCAGGCCTCTTCCGGCCTGTGTCCTGCGCTTGTAGAGCACCCGAGCCTCCCAATGTGTTCAGCCAGAGCACCCGATCAACACTATTTATAATGTCAGAAAGCGGAGATAGGGAGTCTTGTCTGCTCCTCAGATGACAGAAAACACACAAAATCCACAGGCAGCTAGTAGAGCATGTCAGCTCTGTACAGAAAAAGGACTCTGTATTTTCAATAAAGACAAATTGTAAAAAAGATTTTTAGCTCAAAATCAGTACAATGCAATAATATATAAAAAAAATATGCCTCCAAAGTAGTACATAGCCTTTAAAGGGGTTTTCCTGGAGTTCAATATTAATGGCATGTCCTCAGGATAGATCATCAATAGCTGATAGGTCGAGGTCTGACTTCTTCCTCGTCCTAGGCCTGTGACCTCCTGTTCATTGGTCAAATGGCCTATTTGCAGCTAAATCGCATTCAAGTTGTAGGGACTTGGCTGCATTACCGAGCACAGTCACTATAAAATGTACAGCATTGTTCTTTGTATGCTGTGAGAAGGCCGGAGTGCTGGACATCAATATTGAACACCCAGAAAATATCTTTAATATTGCTATTAAAACATATTTTTTCTATTCAGACTATGCTGTGCTCATTTTTAAACTCAACTTGTACTTAACCCCTTAGTGACCACCCATACGCCTTTTTACGGCGGTCACTAAGGGGCCTTAGGCTGGGCCGCTGCGTTTTTACGGCGGCCCAGTCTAAGCGCGGGCTGTTTAACCCTTTACATGCCGGGCGCAATGGTGCCCACTGCATGTAAAGTGGTGACAGAGGGAGCTGACTCCCTCTGTCTATCATCAGCACCCCGAAAATAAGATCGCGGGGTGCTGATGTGTTGGGAAGCTTACCTTGCTTCCGTTCAGGGCCCGAGCCTGTCTGCAGTTCTCTCCAGCAGGCTGTGCCTCTTTGGCGCAGCCTGCTGGTCAATCTTTGAATAGCATTGCTATTGAAATGTAATGCATTATAGAGATAATGCATTACATTTTAAAAGCAATCAAAATACTGTATATTATAGTCCCCTTGTGGGACTTTTAAGTAGTAAAAAAATACACATTTATTAAATAAAAAAAAATCCATAAAATAAAAAATATGCTTTTTTTTCCATTGAAAATACGCTTTTCAATGCAAAAAATTGCAAAAAGAAAATATCCCCCATATGTTTGGTATTGCCGCGTCCGTAACGACCCGGACTACATAAATATTACATAAATTATCCCCTATGGTGAACACCGTAAAAAAAAAAAAAATACTGAATTTCTCATTTATTCTTAGTTTCCACTGAAAAAAATTTAATAACAAGCGATCAAAAAGCGGAATTTACTCCAAAATGATACCAATGAAAAATACAAATTGTCCCTCAAAAATCAAGCCCTCACACAGCTCCATAGAAAAAAATATACAAAAGTTATGGGTCTTGTGAAGTGGCAATGCAAAATCATTTTTTCGGTTAATAAAAGGGGTTTTATTGGAAAAAAAAAAGTTGTAAAACTTAGAAAAAAATATTATAAAAGTATTTAGTATCACTGTAATCGTACTGACCCCGAGAATAATGATATTATGTTATTTGTACCGATAAATTTACGCTGTAAAATTTATAATGTAAAAACGCAGTAGCAGTATTGCTATTTTTCCCCATCTCCCTCCCAGAAAGAGTTAATAAAAGTTAATCAGAAAGTTATGTGTACCCCAAAATGGTGCCATTAAAAACTACAACTTGTCCCGTAAAAAACAAGCCCTCATAAAGCTATATAGACGGAAAAATTAAAAAGTTATAGCTCTTGGAACGAGACCATGAAAAAAGGAAGAAAAACGCTTGGTCATAAAGGCCCAAACAGGCTTGGTCACTAAGGGGTTAAAGAGGCTCTGTCACAGGATCAAACCTATTAGGCTGCATTCATACGTCCGTGGAACACGGACCGCAAGAAACCAGACTGGCATCCTGCTTAGTGCTGTAGCGCACGGCGTCATTGGTATAGATCATACGAGTGAATCACTGTACAGCGGCGGCAGCAGGAAGCACACGGCGTCATAGCAACCAATGACGATGTGCACTCCTGCAGTAAGCCAGTCCGGTATCTCACTGTCCGTGTTCCACGGACGTGTGAATGCAGCCTTAAACTAGACATACAAGCGCACAGGTGCAAGAACTCAGCACCAGATGTAAAGTCTAGTGCTGTCAATGTGCTGAGGATCGGGGGGGGGGCGTGTTTGGAGCCCCAGGGGCATTGCTGGAGTGGAGCTCAAACTGCATAAGCAATAGCTTATTTGCATACAAATAAAAGTCTCTACAACACCGCCACCTAGAAAGACAATACAGGTATATTCCCTCAGGCTGTGGGAAAAGCACTTAAAGGGGTTGTCCCACTTCATAAAATAGCTTTTATCTAATCTATTTACCCCCAAACAACAAATCTTCCTATTCATGTTATAACCCAAAAGCTACCTTTCCTTCAAAAAATCATGAAAAGCGATACCTTTGTTGATTTCTGTCTCCCTGGGATACGGCCACTTTCCTCCGGCCGAATCGCTGTGCCGCGCCTGCGCACAACGGCCCTGCAAATTATCGTGCCGCCTCTCCCTTCCTCTGAGTACGCGCACGTTCGCGCATGCGCTGTTTATCCTGTGTGTCGGAGATAGCGCAGCGCATGCGCGAACGCGCGAACATCCGAACGGTTCGGGCGAGTCTGCGGAGCGAGAGGACGTTCATCGGAGGCTCTGGATATTTCATAAAAGGTAAGTATAAGATCTAGTGGCCCACTCACCACCGAATATCGAGTATTGGACAATAAAGGGGGCATTTTTAGTGACACTGTGGGCAACAATATAGGGTTTTTAGTGACACTGGGGGCAACTATCTGAATTTTAGGGACACAGGGGGCAACTCTATGAATTCTAGGGACACTGGGGGCAACTCTATGAATTCTAGGGACACTGGGGGCAACAATATAGGGTTTTTAGTGACACTGGGGGCAACTATCTGAATTTTAGGGACACAGGGGGCAACTCTATGAATTCTAGGGACACTGGGGGCAACAATATAGAGTTTTTAGTGACACTGGGGGCAACAATATAGGGTTTTTAGTGATACTGGGGGCAACTATCTGAATTTTAGGGACACAGGGGGCAACTCTATGAATTCTAGGGACACTGGGGGCAACAATAGAGTTTTTAGTGACACTGGGGGCAACAATATAGGGTTTTTAGTGACACTGGGGGCAACTATCTGAATTTTAGGGACACAGGGGGCAACTCTATGAATTCTAGGGACACTGGGGGCAACAATATAGGGTTTTTAGTGACACTGTGGGCAACTATCTGAATTTTAGGGACACAGGGGGCAACTCTATGAATTCTAGGGACACTGGGGGCAACAATATAGAGTTTTTAGTGACACTGGGGGCAACTATCTGAATTTTAGGGACACTGGGGGCAAGTATATGTATTTTATGTACACTGGGGGCAAATATATGTATTTTATGGACACTGGGGGCAACTATATGTATTTTATGGACACTGGGGGCAAATATATGTATATTATGGACACTGGGGGCAAATATATGTATATTATGGACACTGGGGGCAACTATATGTATTTTATGGACACTGGGGGCAACCATATGAATTTTATGGACACTGGGGGCAAATATATGTATTTTATGGAGTCTGGGGGCAAATATATGTATTTTATGGACACTGGGGGCAAATATATGTATTTTATGGACACTGGGGGCAACTATATGTATTTTATGGACACTGGGGGCAAATATATGTATATTATGGACACTGGGGGCAACTATATGTATTTTATGGACACTGGGGGCAACCATATGAATTTTATGGACACTGGGGGCAAATATATGTATATTATGGACACTGGGGGCAACTATATGTATTTTATGGACACTGGGGGCAACCATATGAATTTTATGGACACTGGGGGCAAATATATGTATTTTATGGAGTCTGGGGGCAAATATATGTATTTTATGGACACTGGGGGCAACCATATGAATTTTTGGGACAATGGGGGGAAATATATGTATTTTATGGAGACTGGGGGCAAATATATGTATTTTATGGACACTGGGGGCAACTATATGTATTTTATGGACACTGGGGGCAACCATATGAATTTTATGGACACTTGGGACAACTATATGTATTTTATGGAGACTGGGGGCAAATATATGTATTTTATGGACACTGGGGGCAACTATATGATTTTTATGGACACTGGGGGCAACCATATGAATTTTATGGACACTGGGGACAACTATATGTATTTTATGGAGACTGGGGGCAAATATATGTATTTTATGGACACTGGGGGCAACTATATGATTTTTATGGACACTGGGGGCAACCATATGAATTTTATGGACACTTGGGACAACTATATGTATTTTATGGAGGCTGGGGGAAAATATATTTATTTTATGGACACTGGGGGCAAACATATGAATTTTTGGGACAATGGGGGGAAATATATGTATTTTATGGAGGCTGAGGGCAAATATATTTATTTTATGGACACTGGGGGCAACTATATGTATTTTATGGACACTGGGGGCAACCATATGAATTTTATGGACACTTGGGACAACTATATGTATTTTATGGAGGCTGGGGGAAAATATATTTATTTTAAGTTATAAAAAATTCATAACTTACAATGTTGAATTATTGTTTAAAAAATGTTTCCATGATTGTAAAATTTGAGTTTAGTAGAAAATGAAATGTTTTAAAATATAATGTTTTTCCTTTCTAAATAAATAATTTCAAATAAAAATGTTTTTTGTTTCAATTTTTTTAAATGTCATGAATGCAAGTGTGTTACATGAATGTTGATCAATAATCAAAAAAATTTATATAAAATTTGTCTATTCAAATGCAGTCTGAATCAGGAGTAATCCGTTCTAGAAGAATGAGTTTAGAGTGTTTTTCTGCATAAAAAAAAAAAAATTGAAGAAACAAAATAATTATATCACATATCAAAAACTAATTTATAAATTATTTATTTAGAAATAAATTATTATAAATATTAGAAAATATAACAATTACAACAACAAATCAGTAGCATAATGTTTTAACAAAGAACTATATAAAATAAAATAAATACAACATGGTTTATGCTAACTTTTAAAAATTCAAATCAAAATCTGCTGAAGCAAGGGGAACATCCTGATGGTATCGGAAACAAGTATATCTTCCTTCTGGGTCTGGAAATGTCTCCCTTATTCTTCTTGTTACACAAGAGGGAATAGGTATTCGTACATGTTTCCCAAGAAATCCATAGATCCAGGTAGTAAACTGCCGATATGCTGTTAGTCTAAGACGGCTTAAAATAAAAAATAAATAATTAAATTGGGTAATACATTATGCTTTTATCTATATTGCATACTATTATAAACATCATATTCCCTTACACTGTGAATTTTGGTTACCAAGAAGAAAATATACTAATATGATAAAGGGGTATTCTATTTTAACAAAACGGGGGCCAACATTGTCTGATAGGGTCGGGTACCACGTCTGCAACACATAAATATATTGCAAACGTGGGCCCGTAAGTAATGGACGACGTAGCGTGCATGCGCAGCCGCCCTCCATTCTTTTCTTTGTGGCCTCCGAAAATAGTCGCGTAAGCGCTCTGCTATTGTCAGAGGCCAAAAAGAAAAAAAAGGCGTGCCGCACAATCGCGGTACCCCCGTTCATTCACTTACGGGGTCACGTTCTCAATATAGCTTTGAGTCCAAGCCGTTGTAACCACGCCTATCAGACAATGGTGGCATATACTAGTGATTCTCAGTGATTGGTGAGGTGGGGATTATCAATATATGTCATATAAAGAATGGTGGAGAGATATTACAGGTGTAGGACTGACATAAAATGCATATGTAGCAGAGCTAGGTATGCGCTGGTACATTCTTAGTGATTGGTGTGGTGGGGATTATCAATATATGTCATATAAAGAATGGTGGAGAGATATTACAAGTGTAGGACTGACATAAAATGCATATGTAGCAGAGCTAGGTATGCGCTGGTACATGCTCAGTGATTGGTGAGGTGGGGATTATCAATATATGTCATATAAAGAATGGTGGAGAGATATTACAGGTGTAGGACTGACATAAAATGCATATGTAGCAGAGCTAGGTATGCGCTGGTACATTCTTAGTGATTGGTGTGGTGGGGATTATCAATATATGTCATATAAAGAATGGTGGAGAGATATTACAAGTGTAGGACTGACATAAAATGCATATGTAGCAGAGCTAGGTATGCGCTGGTACATGCTCAGTGATTGGTGAGGTGGGGATTATCAATATATGTCATATAAAGAATGGTGGAGAGATATTACAGGTGTAGGACTGACATAAAATGCATATGTAGCAGAGCTAGGTATGCGCTGGTACATGCTCAGTGATTGGTGAGGTGGGGATTATCAATATATGTCATATAAAGAATGGTGGAGAGATATTACAAGTGTAGGACTGACATAAAATGCATATGTAGCAGAGCTAGGTATGCGCTGGTACATTCTCAGTGATTGGTGAGGTGGGGATTATCAATATATGTCATATAAAGAATGGTGGAGAGATATTACAGGTGTAGGACTGACATAAAATGCATATGTAGCAGAGCTAGGTATGCGCTGGTACATGCTCAGTGATTGGTGAGGTGGGGATTATCAATATATGTCATATAAAGAATGGTGGAGAGATATTACAGGTGTAGGACTGACATAAAATGCATATGTAGCAGAGCTAGGTATGCGCTGGTACATGCTCAGTGATTGGTGAGGTGGGGATTATCAATATATGTCATATAAAGAATGGTGGAGAGATATTACAGGTGTAGGACTGACATAAAATGCATATGTAGCAGAGCTAGGTATGCGCTGGTACATTCTTAGTGATTGGTGTGGTGGGGATTATCAATATATGTCATATAAAGAATGGTGGAGAGATATTACAGGTGTAGGACTGACATAAAATGCATATGTAGCAGAGCTAGGTATGCGCTGGTACATGCTCAGTGATTGGTGAGGTGGGGATTATCAATATATGTCATATAAAGAATGGTGGAGAGATATTACAGGTGTAGGACTGACATAAAATGCATATGTAGCAGAGCTAGGTATGCGCTGGTACATTCTCAGTGATTGGTGAGGTGGGGATTATCAATATATGTCATATAAAGAATGGTGGAGAGATATTACAGGTGTAGGACTGACATAAAATGCATATGTAGCAGAGCTAGGTATGCGCTGGTACATTCTTAGTGATTGGTGAGGTGGGGATTATCAATATATGTCATATAAAGAATGGTGGAGAGATATTACAGGTGTAGGACTGACATAAAATGCATATGTAGCAGAGCTAGGTATGCGCTGGTACATGCTCAGTGATTGGTGAGGTGGGGATTATCAATATATGTCATATAAAGAATGGTGGAGAGATATTACAGGTGTAGGACTGACATAAAATGCATATGTAGCAGAGCTAGGTATGCGCTGGTACATGCTCAGTGATTGGTGAGGTGGGGATTATCAATATATGTCATATAAAGAATGGTGGAGAGATATTACAGGTGTAGGACTGACATAAAATGCATATGTAGCAGAGCTAGGTATGCGCTGGTACATTCTCAGTGATTGGTGAGGTGGGGATTATCAATATATGTCATATAAAGAATGGTGGAGAGATATTACAAGTGTAGGACTGACATAAAATGCATATGTAGCAGAGCTAGGTATGCGCTGGTACATTCTTAGTGATTGGTGTGGTGGGGATCATCAATATATGTCATATAAAGAATGGTGGAGAGATATTACAAGTGTAGGACTGACATAAAATGCATATGTAGCAGAGCTAGGTATGCGCTGGTACATGCTCAGTGATTGGTGAGGTGGGGATTATCAATATATGTCATATAAAGAATGGTGGAGAGATATTACAAGTGTAGGACTGACATAAAATGCATATGTAGCAGAGCTAGGTATGCGCTGGTACATTCTCAGTGATTGGTGAGGTGGGGATTATCAATATATGTCATATAAAGAATGGTGGAGAGATATTACAAGTGTAGGACTGACATAAAATGCATATGTAGCAGAGCTAGGTATGCGCTGGTACATGCTCAGTGATTGGTGAGGTGGGGATTATCAATATATGTCATATAAAGAATGGTGGAGAGATATTACAGGTGTAGGACTGACATAAAATGCATATGTAGCAGAGCTAGGTATGCGCTGGTACATGCTCAGTGATTGGTGAGGTGGGGATTATCAATATATGTCATATAAAGAATGGTGGAGAGATATTACAGGTGTAGGACTGACATAAAATGCATATGTAGCAGAGCTAGGTATGCGCTGGTACATGCTCAGTGATTGGTGAGGTGGGGATTATCAATATATGTCATATAAAGAATGGTGGAGAGATATTACAGGTGTAGGACTGACATAAAATGCATATGTAGCAGAGCTAGGTATGCGCTGGTACATGCTCAGTGATTGGTGAGGTGGGGATTATCAATATATGTCATATAAAGAATGGTGGAGAGATATTACAGGTGTAGGACTGACATAAAATGCATATGTAGCAGAGCTAGGTATGCGCTGGTACATGCTCAGTGATTGGTGAGGTGGGGATTATCAATATATGTCATATAAAGAATGGTGGAGAGATATTACAGGTGTAGGACTGACATAAAATGCATATGTAGCAGAGCTAGGTATGCGCTGGTACATTCTCAGTGATTGATAATCCCCACCTCACCAATATATGTCATATAAAGAATGGTGGAGAGATATTACAGGTGTAGGACTGACATAAAATGCATATGTAGCAGAGCTAGGTATGCGCTGGTACATGCTCAGTGATTGGTGAGGTGGGGATTATCAATATATGGCATATAAAGAATGGTGAAGAGATAGGGTAATACACTGATATGTGGCTGAGTTGAATATGCACGTTATTACTCTAATGTAGTACAGCTCTAATGGTAACAAATCTGCATCTGTGCTGTTCAGTGGGTTTTTTTTTTATAGGAGACAAAAAAACTAATCATATGGATACTAGCAGACATGCATTTGGGCTGCAGTAAATTACAGTTTCTGCTGCACAGATAGGCTTTGGAATAGATATGAAAACTTTTATGTGTAGTTAGTATTCAGGTCATCTAAATGGTAGTCAATAAAATCACTGACCATTTCTCCACGGATTGATGAGTCCACAGCAGGAGAGATGAGCTTCACAGACACTTCCTGGTGCCAGCCAGACTGGTGAGTCATACTTTTCACATGAACGAGCACGTAGGAATCAGCTCTCAGTGTGAGGTCATAAGGAGGCGTGGCCGTCCTTCACTCTAGCTGCCTAAGCCCGCCCAGCCTTATCTGCAGAAAAGCAGGAAGTATCCAGCAGAGTGACTGCAGCTCAGGATGAATTAGCAAAGTGGGACAACCCTTTTAACTGCTCTGCCCGAGCCGTGCTCAGGCAGAAGGGGGCGGGCTGCGTTAGGTGCCATTTCCTGATTGGTAGCAGCTAGAAGCATGGTTTTAAAAGCTGTCATTCTAGGCTTTCATAAAATACCAAAAGGACAGTGTTAGCCCAAGATAAGCAGGAGATATCACTATTAGTAATTGAGTCGGGAATAATCCCAGGATAGGTCATCAATATTTATTCCCGGATAACCACTAGGATACCGGAGTTTTTTTCATTTTTGCGTTTTCATTTTTCTTCCCCATCTTCCTTGAGCCATAACTTTTTTATTTTTGCATTGACATAGCCATATGAGGGCTTATTTTTTGTGGGACAAGTTGTACTTTCTAATGCCACCACACCATTTATGTAGTGGTAGGTGGGGAAAAAAAAGAATTCCAAATGGGATGGAATTTGAAAAAAAAACGCAATTCCTCCACTGTTTTACAGGTTTTGTTCCCATGGCATTCCCTTTGTGGCAAAACTGACCTGTGCCCTTCATTTTCTGGGTCAGTTCGATTACAACAATACCCCATATGTATAGGTTTATTATGTCAAAATAGTGTAAAAATAAATGTAAACGTTGAAAAAAAAAATTTTTTACCCCATAACTTTTTTCTATAGTTATATCTACTGAGCTGTGTGGGGGCTCATGTTTTGCGGGACAATCTGTAGTTTTTATTGATATCAGGCTCGTGTTTTGCGGGACAATCTGTAGTTTTTATTGATATCATTTTGGATGGTGTTTGACTTTTTAAATTACATTTTTGGGGTAAGAGAAGCGATGAAAAAATGGCAAATTGTCAATTTTGACCCTTTTTTCCATTACACGATTTGCCGTATTGGAAAAATATTTTGAGATTTTAATAGTACGGGCGTTTTAGGACACGGTGATGCCCATGACGTTTATATTTTTTGTTATTTATGTATTCATTTTTAGATTCTACAGAAAGGGCGGTGATTTAAACTTTTATATTTTTTTTAGATATTTTTTTTTTTAATTTATGATTTAGGTCACATTTGAGCCTACAAAACCCTTTTTTTAATTCTGAACCCTCAGGGGTCTTTTAGATCCATGATTTGTACGGAATTGCTCTTTTCCTATGTTGGCCTGCCACCTGCTGGCCAAAATAAGAATTGCAACTTCAATACAGTGTGTCTCTTCAGCGAGAGCCAGTATATTGAATTCAATTACTGGCATCCTCACTGGCTGCAGAGGATGCTGGTAAGAAGCCCAGAAGCGTGAACTTCTGGGTTTTTCACCCTTTAGATGCCGTAATAATGCCGATCGTGGTCATTAGCCGCGGGTCTCTGCTGTTTGAAACAGCAGAGACCCGCAAGACATGATGCCCGCACGAGCGGGTGCCATGTTTGCACTTTGCTCCACTGCCATACATGTACAGCGCTACTAGCAAACGGGTTAAAGGAAATCTGTAATCAGAAAATGACTCATTGTTTAAATCTTGAGGATAGGTCATCAGTATCAAAATCCCAGAAAACCCCTTTGCCGTGGAAAATCTCCATGCACATTAGACTATTGATGAGGCTAGGTCATCAATAAATATAACTTGGACAACCCCTTTAAGGTGAAGGCACCCTGAGAACCCCTAATACTGACATGATACAGCTATGTCATATATCCCCTCGTACAGCCTTCTTCGGAACCTAAAAAAAGTGTAATCTCACAGTCTGCAGTGTGTTACTGTATATACTCATGACCACAATACACCCTTATAAAACCACCACTGAGCTTCAATACAGACCTAGGACCCCAATACAGCAGAACAGGCACTGTAACCCCTGGTCAAATGTAAAAAAGACACAGAAGGAGGCCATTTATTAAACTGCAATAGTGAATATACACAATGTAGTAATAGATACACATATGTTCTGAGCACATATATCATTTGAATGAAAGTTTAAGAAGAGGCGCCAGACATCTGCTAGCATCCCAGCAAGCCTCGCCAGTCTGTGTGATAAGTGCAATCTTCATGAACAAAAAGGATTTTTTTTGGCAACAGTGGTCTTCCTAAAGGATCTAGTGACAGGACAGGCAGGGACATAATGGGGGTAATGTAACAGGCTGGCAGTATTGTTTTGGCAAAATGTAGGTCCTTCTGCCTGTGCAATATACATATTGGCTTAGTTCACACTATGGATCCACTAGCTCATTAAATGATAGAACTGGCCTGCTGCTCTAGTGGGATAATACTGATCTGGTTTTCTGTAGGAAACTATTTTGGTCTTTTTATTTGCTCATAAAGTGGAAGAAGGATTCTTTTTATTCACTAAAACCATATAAAGACACGAGGCTGAGGCCTCTGGGTTGGGTAAGTAATCTGATCCGCCTTTCAGACCCTGAAGGAACAAAACTATATACTGACAAAGTGAAACCATACAGTACGGACAACAGGTAAGGTTTTCTAACAGCAAGAACAGGTAGTGTTCAGATCTCTTACGGCAAAGAAAATTGAGCATCTTCACTGAAACGGAGAGTCAACAAGAAGGGAAGACACTATAGTCCCGAGTCCCACATGGCTGCATGACGACATTACTCCCAGCTCGTGAGCAGGGTGGTAAAATATTATTCAGCTTTAGTGCCATCACGCTTGAAGCCGTAGTGAGTCCTTTGATGTTTTGCCACATTGGACTGGTTGGAGAAGCGCTTCCCACACTCAGGGCAGGGGTACGGCTTCTCACCAGTGTGGACAACCTGATGCTTGATGAGATTAGACTTGATGGCGAAGCCTTTACCACATTCAGAGCACAGGAAAGGCCTTTCGCCCGTGTGGATTCGCTGGTGTTTAACAAGGTTGGATTTGCTGGTAAAACCTTTTCCACAGTCGAGACAACA
Source organism: Bufo gargarizans (assembly GCF_014858855.1). Lineage (NCBI taxonomy): Eukaryota > Metazoa > Chordata > Amphibia > Anura > Bufonidae > Bufo > Bufo gargarizans. The sequence goes on along the minus strand of NW_025334205.1, from coordinate 44,849 downwards.
AAAAGGTTTCTCACCGGTGTGGATTATCTGATGCTTGACAAGGTCTGAACTGCTTGTAAAACATTTTCCACACTGAAGGCAAGAATACGGTCTCTCACCTGTGTGGATTCGCTGGTGTGCTACCAGGTTAGTGTTTGTGGAAAAACATTTCCCACAGGAAGGACAAGGAAATGGTTTCTCACCAGTGTGTGTTCTCTGGTGGGCCACCAGCTCAGAGTTACAGGTGAAGTCCTTTCCACAGTCTGGACAGGAGACTACTCTTCCGGCGTGCATTCTCTGGTGCTTGACAATACCAGACTTACTGGTAAATGTTTTCCCGCACAAAGCGCAGTCATAAAGTTTCCGAGAAGTTTCCTGAGCTGTAGAAGTTTGGTTGGCAATGAAGACAGAATCATAGTCAATGCGAACAAAGTCTTGCTGTGAATTTTTTGTCCCATCCTGGGGCTCATCTTTAACATGAGTTACAATGAAGTCTGTCTGAGTGTGCTCCGAGCGTGTGCAAACCTTTGCATCGAGCTCCTTTTCCGTATTTATGGACACGTGTTCTTCTTGTGTTTGTGCTGTGCTTGTGTCAGAGTTTACGAGGTTATCTTCACGGGAAGCAGAGCTGTCTGCTACATATCTTACTGGCTGCCCCTTCCTCTTCTGGCGCTTGCAGATGCTTGAATAGTGTCTCATTGGATTGATGCTGACCATGCTTTTTGTTTCAGAAACCACCTTGTCAAATGAATCACCCAGATCTGTGGGAGAGGCATGAATCAGATTTGGTAATAGCATTAGCTACAATGACTTGAAGGGAACCTGTCACTGGGATTTTGGGTATAGAGCTGACGACATGGGTTGCTAGATGGCCGCTAGCACATCCACAATACCCAGTCCCCATAGCTCTGTGTGCTTTTATTGTGTAAAAAAAACCGATTTCATGCATATGCAAATTAACCTGAGATGAGTCCTGTCCCTGACTTATCTCACGTACAGGACTCATCTCAGGTTAATTTGCATATGTATCAAATCGTTTTTTTTTTTTAACACAATAAAAGCACACAGAGCTATGGGGACTGGGTATTGCAGATGTGCTAGCGGCCATCTAGCAGCCCATGTCCTCAGCTCTATACACAAAATCCCGGTGACAGGTTCCCTTTAACTATATCCAACCACTACAATAGCAGGGACCATCTTTTAAACCAGATGTGTCACCAGAATATGCTGCCCTTAACTATTATAGGGGGAAGTCTGCTGTATTATTTGCCCAAATGCCACCATATTTTGTGCTGTTTGGTTAATACTTGCTGCCACATAATACAATTATAGTTGGGAGCACTACCTGGCTGCCATGTATACAGGCGGATACACAGTGGCTATCAGTCAGTGGTGAGTGGGATGCCAAAAGACTTGGGAACATATTTCTATTCTGGTGACAGATCCGTTGTAGGTGTAGATACATTAAATACATAGGGGGAGATTCAACAAAACTGGTGGAAAGGAAAACTGGCTTAGTTTCCCATAGCAAACTATTCAAAGGAGCTGTGAAAAATTAAAGGTGTAATCTGATTGGCTGCTATGGGCAACTAAGCCAGTTCTACTTTACACCAGTTTTAATAAATCTTCCCCATAGACTTTACATGTATATGGTAATAACATCTTACCCAGTGAACTTAGTGCTTGGTGGTTCTCCATAATCATCATGTCCATGTTACTAACTGACTCACGTCCTAAACGTTCCCACTCCTCCATGGAAAAATTTAGAGTCACATCTTCATCTCCTCTTGGAACCTGATAAATTATAAACCTCATAAAAATTATAATATGGTCATTTTTAAAGAGGTATTCTGGTTGTAACAAGTTATACCCTATCCACAGGATAGAGGGTGCAACCACCGGGGGGCCCTACCAATCATGAAAATGGGCAGCCCTTACCTCCTGGGGCCCACCAAAATGAATGCAGCAGCAAATTGGGCATGAACACTGCTGCTCCATTTATGCCTATAGGACTGCCTGAAATAGCTAAATGCTCGTACTCGGCTATCTGCTGCCGTCCCACAGAGATGCATGCCCAACCGGCAACTCTATTCATATTGGGGGCCCCACTGGTTAAGGGTCCTCATTCTCCTGATTGGTTGGGTTCCCAGCAGTCAGGCTCCCACTGATCTAATCCTGTGGATAGGGGATAACATGTTACAACTGGAAACCCCTGTAACCAGTTATCCAGACACAGCATTCCCAGCGGCGCTCACCTCTCCAGTTAGCAGCTCAATTATCTTGTTGGTCAGTTCCAGGATCTTCTGTTCATTGTTTTTCTCATGTATCAGTGAGTGAGGAGGGTGTACTGCAATGGGGCTTTGGGTTCCGCTGCTGAAGTCACTGGAAGTTTTGCTGTCTCCACTTTGGTCAGAGGACTTCTTCACAACAATATAATCCTAAGATTTATATATGTAAATAAAATCATCCTTTGTGACAATGTGAGCGAGTGTCACTTCCTAATTAGTCAATCCCCTCTGATCTCCCCATGAATCACACCACACTTGAAGCAAGCGCCAAAGTGTATTTTTGGTCTACAAGCATATAGTTACCTTTGTGTCTATATCTACATGCATAAGGGTCCCTCAGACCCCATCTTACTTTGAAGGGGTTCGCCGGGACATTAAGGGCTCATGCACACGACCGTTTTGCGGTCCGGGCCATAATAGAACAGCTCTATTCTTGTCAGTAATACGGACAGGAATAGGACATGTTCTATATTTTTGCGGGTGCCACAGAATGGCCATACGGATGCAGACAGCACATGGTGTGCTGTCTGCATCTTTTGCGGCCCCAATGAAGTGATGTGGACAAAAAATATGTTTTCCACCTTTAGGACACACTATCAATGCATCCACGTCACTGTTTGCATATGCTCAGAAGCTCATCTGCATACATGCCTAATAATGCAGCTCATATCAAGCTATTCTGCTGATAAGAGGGTTCCAAGACATCAGAACCCTCCACAATCAACCAGTGACAGCAGGCAATCGATGTTCTCGTGCCAGAGATCAATCACCTCCCCCACACTGGTAGCACAGAGTCTTCCCTTGTCTAATCCTACAGTGATATCAACCATTCTCCAGTCTGTGAAATTCTGATCTTCTCTAGTGCATGGACCCTAAAACAACCTGGCCATATGCCACAATATTCACCTCTCCAGTCAAAAGGTAGATGATCTCCAGGGTGAGGTTTAGGATCCTCTCAGGGATCTGACCTCTGTCCATCTTCTGACGTGATGAGGACCCCCTGTATCAAGTGTGAAGTCCAGATATTTCCCACCTGTAGTAACAAAAGAAATGGAAATGTGTCAGTATGTGTCATGGCACACCACCTGGCATCAGATGAGAGAGACCTAATGGTACTTAACAGTAGAATATAAATGTGCAATGTTGTATGCAAGTTACAGTTACAAAAAAGAAAATAGAAGGGCCAAAAACATAAAACATGAACTTGTTCTTTGGACAGGTAAAGCTTGGCATTCCTTCATCCTAGGAGCTGTGGTGACATGTTGCAGTGGGGACCTGCACATACACACTCTGTTAGTCTAAAGATCTGCTGTTGGTCTACTATATGGCCTAAATGGGCATTGGGTTTATTTTACCTTCATCCAGCCAATTCATTTGGATGGACCTGTGGCTCACACTCTCTCTGAAGACATAGTTGTCTAATGGCCTCAAAGAATGAGGCTGAAATCAGCATTGTATCAACAACTGGCAAGACACAGGGAGTCTGTCAATCGGATTGGAGAGAGTAGGACAAACATTACATTTGTAGAGCTTTTATTATCAGGAGCAATGTAAATATGATGCTTTATTCTGCCCAGGAGGAGGTGCACTCTACATTGTGCATTAGCCCCTCCCCTCTGCTCTGACTGACAGCTATAGCATCCAATCAGGAGACCACAAAGTGTGGAGCTGTGAAGCACCTGTATGCAGAGAGCACTGCACAGCACAGTATCTGCTGTAAAAGTTGGATTTAAAGGGAACCTGTCACCTGGATTTTGTGTATAGAGCTGAGGACATGGGCTGCTAGATGGCCGCTAGCACATCCAGTCCCCATAGCTCTGTGTGCTTTTATTGTGTCAAAAATACTATTTTATAGACATGTAAATGATCCTTAGATGAGTCCTGTCTCCTCCATGCTTCAGAGATGAGTCCAGCGTTCTCTGACTCTGAGCCCAGCACCGCCCGCATCCTCCGACTCTCTTCCTTGCTCCGTGACATCACAAAGCTAGAGCGCGGTTCGTTCCCTGAGGCTGATGTCAGCACAGGGAAGAAACACTGTGCATGCGCTATCTCGCAAATCGCGAGATTACGGCACTCTAGCTTTGTGACATCGGGGAGCAAGGAGGAGATTCGGAGTATGCAGGGCAGTGCTGGGCTCCTTCACAGTGGGTGTGGCTTGGCTCCGGAAATGTTAGTAACAACTCCTTGGGCTTCTTACGTGCCTCATTTACATATATATATAAAATCGGTTTTTTTGACACAATAAAAGCACACAGAGCTATGGGGACTGGGTATTGCGGATGTGCTAGCGGCCATCTAGCAACCCATGTCCTCAGCTCTATACCCAAAATCCAGGTGACAGGTTCCCTTTAAACTTAATTTGTCCTGTCCACATTTCTTAATAATCGTGGCTGCCCATATGCCGGAGCTGGAGTAGATTTCTGGCGCATATGTTGTTGAATGAATTGGGTCTTCCTCCTCCTCACACCCAATTTTGTGAAAAGTGGCGAGGCTGTTGGAGAAAGCTTAAAAGTTTACAATTTTGTAACAAGCCAGCACTTGTGGCAAATCACAAAATGTGTGACTTTTCAACATCACAAAACTGGCACAGAGCCATAAAATAATCTCCCTCACTCAGTTCTGATCCCAAACCTAAAAGGGCTCTTTTACACGTCCGGGCGCGATGCGTCATGTGTGGACTAAATCCTGACTCATTTAATTCAGTCTGTGCACATGAGCATCCATCTCCACGCATCATCTCTGCGTTCAAGAAAAATGGCTGCATTTTCTTTGGGCCTCATGCACACGTCCATGCTGTTTTTTGCGGTCCGCAAAAAACGGAAGCTGCCGGTTGTGCCTTCCGCAATTTGCGGAACGGAACGGGCCGCCCATTGTAGACATGCCTATTCTTGGCTGCAAAATGAACAAGAATAGGACATGCTATATTTTTTTTGTGGGGCCATGGAATGGTGCAACGGAATGGGTCAGTTTTTGCGGCTCGGATGCGGACCCGTAAAATGGTCCTGTGCATGAGGCCTTATTGTGAGTTTTTCATGAAACCCTAGCTCCATAACAGTGAATGGGGCTCGCCTGGAAAATGGAAGGCTTCCGGATGCAATGCGTTTTTTACCGACGGTTGCTAGGAGATGTAGATTATTATTCTTCAGTTTTTCTTCACACGCATGAAAAACACATCAATAATGATTGCATCTGTGCAGAAGAACGCAAACACTGAACGCAATCGCAGACAAAAGTGATTGAACTTGCGTGCAAAACTAGCGCAAAATCAGTTTTTCCCTGAAAAGATCCGGACTCAATCCATATCACTTGTGTGAAAGAAGCCTTAAACACCTTTGCCATGAATTTGAACTCAGACTGCGCACCTGAACGTCTCTTTCACGCGAGGAATACGTATTGTGTTTGATGCATTTTTCACACGTGAAAAAAAATAAAGAATGACAATCTACATCTCCTAGCCACAGTCACTGCATCCAGATGCCTTCCGTTTTTCGCACACGTCCCATTAATTTCTATGGAGCCAGGGCTGTGTGACAAACACACAATAAAGAACCTGCTGCGACTTTTCCTGATGCAGAGATGATCAGGATTCAGTAGGGATCTGTTCACAACACACATCACATCTGGATGGAAAACTCACTCCTGTGAAACAGCCACATGCTTTTGACAATATAGTAAAAAAGCTGATTATAAAAATGGATAGGGGGGATCTATCAAAGGCTATACACTGGCGCAAATTATAGCACAATCTATTCCTGCTCAGAGCATTTCATTTTCTGATGTACCAAACTTATTAAGAGGCATGTGCCTCTTGTATCTGCCACAACTTCACTCTGAACATCTGTCCTCATATACATCCCACATACGTCAACCCAATCCTCTTGACCGTATTGCATATCTGTGTCAGATCTGCATCCCCCCCTCCGCATGAATTCGTTCATTTCTATGAGTCTGCAAACAAATGCACAGCAAGCGGATGTCATCCGTGTGTATTCCGCATCCGCGTGTCCTTTCTGCAAATTATAGAGCATATCCTAGTCATTTCTAGTAACGGGTGTGAGAAAAATGCGGATTGCACATGGAAGGTGCCTACAGAGCGTGCGGATTTAGGAGATATATAAAGGCACGGATGGACGTATAATAAATGTATATAAGGACAGGGATAATGGATACATATTTATAGGAGATATAGAAGGGCAGGGATGAGGAGTGTACACACACCATGTATAAATCTATAGGACATATATAATGGATGGACGTATAATAAATGTAAATAAGGACAGGGGTGTCAGGGATACAGGAGATATATAAGGGCAGGGATGAGGAGTATACACACACATACCAGGTATAAATCTATAGGACATATATAATGGCAAGGACCAGTACTATGGACATATAAAGACAGGGGTGGCAGGGATCCATATTCATAGGTAGGGATGAGGAGTGTATACACAGCAGGTATAAAGTACTATAGGCAAACATTCATTTACATATACAGAAGGTGCATATGGACAAGGGTGACAAGTACACATATATACGGGAACTATAGAAGCTGGGATGAGGTGTGTACACATACAGGAGGTATACGAGTAAAATAGTGTGTATCTATAGGATATGTAAAGGCAGGGAGGTATGCACATATATACATCTACAGGAGGTCCATCATGGCAGGGAAGAGGTGTGTACACACACAGGAGGTATATGGGGGCAGGTATGAAGCGTCTCCACAGGAGACATCTCATGGCAGCAATGAGAGGTACACACGTACATACGAGATATACATCAGGCACAATATATCTCATATGACTAACCTGCTGTCCCTGTTATCCGCAGACTAGGAGCGGAAGGCTCAACCGGAAGCAGTCAGTGGTAGTCCTGCCCCGTGACCCGGCTCACACACACAGGGCTACAACAAGATGGCCGACGTGTCTGCTCTTTGTTGAGCATAGATTGAGGTTCTCCTGCAGCCTGTTCAGTAGTGTGGTGCCTAGAATGTACCGGTTCCTTTGATTCTCGGCCCATACAGTTCACCCTCGACCCTTATCCCAGCTCACCACATTACTCATCATCTTTCCAATATGTCCTCAGGGTGCAGAGAGCAAACACCAACCTATAAAAAGTCAAACTGAAATAAAAACGCCTATTTACCTGCATTCATCTTGTCCATTATATGTTAAATCTACTTTTTATTTCATATTGGGTAAATATCAATATTTGTAATCAATGGGGTGGTCCAACCGGTCTGGAACACCACTCCCCTAGAAGTAGTACGATTTTTTTTATAATGATTCCTATCAGGGCTGCACTGCCAATTAGGTGAGGCGATCGCCTTGGGCGTTGCGGCCCTGGGGATAAGTGTGGGGTTGTGGTAGCGGCAGGGCAAAGGGAAATGAGCGCTTCCATTGTGGAAGCGCTGATCTCTATATTCAACTGTATCGCCGTCCTCAGGACATTACAGTATTAGTCTCATCACCGTTCAGCCTTTCCAAACGGAAAGGACGGATTCAGCACATAACTGAGCCGAACGGAGCCCACGGGCCCTATAGACTATAATGGGGTCCGTTAGGTTTCCGCTCAGAAGAAGATTTTTAAAGTGGAGACATAGAGATCTTCTTCTGAGCGGAAACTAACGGACCCCATTATAGTCTATGGGGCCCGTGGGCTCCGTTATGTGCTGAATCCGTCCTTTCCGTTTTCTTGCCCCTAAACGGAAAGGCTGAACGGTGATGTGAACGACGCCTTAGTGCTTTATTTTTTTTGGCACAATGTATCAATCTTGCATATTTCCCAACTTTTGAAAATCGCCAAAAGGGATGATATATGCCGACACACATTGCAACAATTTTTGTTAGCACACAAATCATCAGACACAAGTCCAAACTGCACCAGATAATGAAGTTGTGGTCTACTATACAGGTAGCAACAATACAGTCACTTTACTAAGGAGCAATTTAGTACATTTAGGCCCCTTTCACACAAACGTAATTTTGTCCATTCAGTTTTTTTTGTAGATTGGATGAGGACCCATTCATTTCAATGGGTCCACAAAAATGCGGACAGCACACCGTGTGCTATTCGCATCCATATGTCTGTTCCGTAGCCCCACAAAAAATTTAGAGCATGTCCTATTCTTGTCTGTTTTGCGGACAAGGATAGGCATTGTTACATTGGATCCGCAAACCGGATGCAACAAACATGTCGTCACATGGGCGCCATCTGTATTTTTTTCAGACCGCAAAATACAGTCGTGTGAATGTAGCCTTATTAATGCACATTTAAGCATTAATTTTGCAGGTCAAAAAGAGGGACATTTGAGGATTAAAGAGGGACTTGGGTCAAAATTAGGGACTGTCCCTCCTAAAGAGGGACATTTGAGAGACATGAACTAGGGACACTAAGAAGGGGCATTTTTTATTGACATATTAAGGGGGCACTATGGGGAAGGGAGGACAGAAGCACTATCGGGGCATCTACTGAGGACACTAAGAAGGGGTATTTTATCCTGGCACATTATGGGGCACTATAAGACCTCTTTCACACGAACAATATGGATTGGCTCCGCATGCGTTTAGGGTGCGTTCAGGGAAACTCCCACCATTTTGCAAGCAAGTTCAGTCAGTTTTGTCTGCGATTGCGTTCAGTTTTCTCTGCGCGGGTGCAATGCGTTTTGATGCGTTTTTCACGCGCGTGATAAAAAACTGAAGGTTTACAAACATCTCTTAGCAACCATCAGTGAAAAACGCATTGCATCCGGACTTGCTTCTGGATGCAATGTGTTTTTCACTGATGCCCCATTAACTTCTAAGGTGCCAGGGCTGAGTGAAAAACGCTGAATATAGAGCATGCAGCGTTTTTCATGCAATGTGTGAAAAAAACGCTCATGTACTCAGACCCATTGAAATGAATAGGTCAGGATTCAGTGCGGGTGCTATGCATTCATGTCACGCATTGCACCTGCCCGGGAAAACTCGCTCATGTGAAAGGAGCCTAAGGAAGCGGCTAGAGGAGCACTATGGGGCATTTACTGGGGGCACTTGATAGGGGTATTTTATACAGGTATACATTATGGGGGCACTATGGGGACATTAGCTGAAATTCGGGCACTAAGAGGGAGTATTTTTTGTACTGGCACACAGAATGGAGGCATTTTTGTACTAGTTCACATAATTAGGGGGAATTTTTAGTACTTTCTACTGTCACATTATAAGAAGAATTATTAATACAAAGGGGTATTTATGGTGAGTTTTACTATTACTGGGAGACTATTACTAGTAATTGTAATATACTACTAATATTACAAGTAAGTGTGCTCTGTGTTACTACTAAGTAAAAGAGAAAGTGTACATCAAAGATGACATCACTGGATGTAAGAGGTATGTGGTGCCATGTAGGAGAGGAGATGCTCCGGCTCCTCTCCTGCCATTTTCCGAAGGAGGATTCAGAGCTTGGCAGCTCTAAGCATGGTGGTGGCATGGGTGCTTTGGTCTCATGAGGGCGGCCGAAGGGGGCAGCAGGTCACAGGTGGATGGTATATATATATATATATATATATATATATATATATATACACAGGGCTTTTTTTCTGGCGGAAAGCCCCGGAACGGCGTTCCGCCACCTATTTTCTCCCACTCGCCCTGCCCCCCTTTAGTTACTGGCCCAGCCGCTCTGTACTCACCACTTCCTGGTTCTCGGCTGTGCAGGGCTGCGCACAGTGTGAGGTCGCTCTGTGACCTCACGCTGTGCGCGCCAGTTTAGAGCACAGTCGACTGAGGAGGGAGAAAATTGCAGGCGGCGTATAGGAGGCATATGGGGGTTAATTGGAGGCATATGGGGGCTAATTGGAGGCACATGGGGGCTAATTGGAGGCATATGGGGGCTACTTGGAGGCATATGGGGCTAATTGGATGCACATGGGGCAAATTGGAGGCATATTGGGCTAATTGGAGGCACGAGGGCTAATTGGAGGCATATGGGTGCTAATTGGAGGCATATGGGGGCTAATTGGAGGCATAATGGGGCGAATGAGGCATAATGGAGGCTAATTAGGCATAATGGGGCTAATTAGGCATATGGAAGCTAATTAGGCATATGGGGGCTAATAAGAGGCATAATGGGGGCTAATGAGGCATAAGGGCTTATAATGGGGGCTAATAAGAGGCATAAGGGCTGATATGGGGGCTAATGAGGCATAAGGGCTGATATGGGGGTGATAAGAGGCATAATGGGGGCTAATAAGAGGAATAATGGGGGCTAATGTGTCATCCACAGATGCCCCCATAAAAGTGTGTCTTCCACAGATCCACCATAACAGTGCACCTGCGCACTGACGAGAGACAGGAAGAAGGGGAAAGAATCTGCGGAAGCAAGCAGAGGACGGCACAGCAGACGACGGAATAGCTTCTTTTGTAATTAAATTGCTTTATTATAAAGGTATCCCTGCATACCGCAATTCTCTCGTATTTTGTAATCTTATTTATATACAGGTCCTTCTCAAAAAATTAGCATATTGTGATAAAGTTCATTATTTTCTGTAATGTACTGATAAACATTAGACTTTCATATATTTTAGATTCATTACACACCAACTGAAGTAGTTCAAGCCTTTTATTGTTTTAATATTGATGATTTTGGCATACAGTTCATGAAAACCCAAATTTCCTATCTAAAAAAATTAGCATATTTCATCCGACCAATCAAATAAAAATGTTTTTAATACAAAAAAGTCAACCTTCAAATAATTATGTTCAGTTATGCACTCAATACTTGGTCGGGAATCATTTTGCAGAAATGACTGCTTCAATGCGGCGTGGCATGGAGGCAATCAGCCTGTGGCACTGCTGAGGTGTCATGGAGGCCCAGGATGCTTCTATAGCGGCCTTAAGCTCATCCAGAGTGTTGGGTCTTGCGTCTCAACTTTCTCTTCCAAATATCCCACAGATTCTCTATGGGGTTCAGGTCAGGAGAGTTGGCAGGCCAATTGAGCACAGTAATACCATGGTCAGTAAACCATTTACCAGTGGTCTTGGCACTGTGAGCAGGTGCCAGGTCGTGCTGAAAAATGAAATCTTCATCTCCATAAAGCTTTTCAGCAGATGGAAGCATGAAGTGCTCCAAAATCTCCTGATAGCTAGCTGCATTGACCCTGCCCTTGATAAAACACAGTGGACCAACACCAGCAGCTGACATGGCACCCCAGACCATCACTGACTGTGGGTACTTGACACTGGACTTCAGGCATTTGGGCATTTCCCTCTCCCCAGTCTTCCTCCAGACTCTGGCACCTTGATTTCCGAATGACATGCAACAGTCCAGTGCTGCTTCTCTGTAGCCCAGGTCAGGCGCTTCTGCCGCTGTTTCTGGGGAATGCGGCACCTGTAGCCCATTTCCTGCACACGCCTGTACACGGTGGCTCTGGATGTTTCTACTCCAGACTCAGTCCACTGCTTCCGCAGGTCCCCCAAGGTCTAGAATCGGTCCTTCTCCACAATCTTCCTCAGGGTCCGGTCACCTCTTCTCGTTGTGCAGCGTTTTCTGCCACACTTTTTCCTTCCCACAGACTTCCCACTGAGGTGCCTTGACACAGCATTCTGGGAACAGCCTATTCATTCAGAAATTTCTTTCTGTGTCTTATCCTCTTGCTTGAGGGTGTCAATGATGGCCGGCAGTCTTACCCATGATTGCGGTTTTGAGTAATGAACCAGGCTGGGAGTTTTTAAAAGCCTCAGGAATCTTTTGCAGGTGTTTAGAGTTAATTAGTTGATTCAGATGATTAGGTTAGTAGCTCGTTTAGAGAACCTTTTCATGATATGCTAATTTTTTTAGATAGGAATTTTGGGTTTTCATGAGCTGTATGCCAAAATCATCAATATTAAAACAATAAAAGGCTTGAACTACTTCAGTTGGTGTGTAATGAATCTAAAATATATGAAAGTCTAATGTTTATAAGTACATTACAGAAAATAATGAACTTTATCACAATATGTTAATTTTTTGAGAAGGACCTGTATACTTATTATGTTTTTGCCCCCCACCATTTTTGACTGATTATATATATATATATATATATATATATATGAACCAGGGAAACACATTCTGGATCAATATTGTAAATGTAATAATACAAATCTATACCTCAGATCAAAATGATTGACATTTAGGGAGAAAAGAGGGATTGTCCCTCCAAAGAACTCTGTACATTCTAGGCACCTCTGCTGAACTGTCTAGAATGTATGGGCTACGGCGGGCAACTCAACAAAGCCTGTACAATCTAGGCTCAACATATTGTGGCGTAACTACCATAGCGGCAGACCATGCGACTGCTATGGGGCCCAGGGCAAGAGGGGGCCCAGTTTTAGTTGGGATTATCTCTTCTTCTACTGTAGGTGAAAACTTGGTTAGGACTCTATCCTGTAAAGGAACAACTTTTAGCAAATGAGGCAGTGGAAAAATGGCCCAAGGGTCATTGAAAGGGGTTTAGGAGGAAGCCCTTCTGTCCTGATTTTTTGCTATGGGGCCCTTACTTCTCTATGTACACCACTGTCTAGCCTGTATATGAAGTGCTCATAATATAATATATATGGTGTTCCTGCAGACCATATGGTCGCTTTTGAGGTCCTCCCTGCAGAAGCAAATATTGTGACCGGTATATGAAGTTCTCAGAATGTATGAGGCTTTCCTGCACACCATATGGGCTACTTGGAGGTTGTCCCTGCAGACCATATATATAACCTGTTCAGTAGTGAAGTGCAGCCCACACAATTTATCCAATTATTAAATGGACTGTATGGGTCCTTGGATGTTTTTGATGGTAGTAGCTACCTGTAGCAGTTCTCATAGTAGTCCATTCATTAATTTATTTTTTTAAGTAACTACAATGTGTTTGCTCCTTGGAGATATTGATGGATATACCTGTATTTCTTAAAGGTTTCATTCTGGGGTACATATACTGAACAGAACAAATCTGTAAAGTGTTTTGTTTTACTATTTTTGCACAAGATAGCTCCCTTTGTTATGGTCTGTGGCCATATTCTATGAGCCACAACTTTTTTGTGTGTTGCGTGAGGGCTAATTCTTTACAGCATGAGTTGACCTTTTCATTGGCACCAATTTAGGTTGCAGAAATCTTTTAATTGCTTTTTATTCTGGTGTTTGGGGAGGCCTGATGGAACAAAAAAAAATTGGTTTATAGTATTGGTTGTTACAGATATGGCAGTGTTACATTCAGGGCCAGTTCCTGCCAGTTTGAGTGAGCATGGGCACCTTTCCACTCACCATGTCTGTCGCAGGTCCACTGTCTACTGTGGATATTCTTCATTGAACCTCACCTCATTCTACAGTATTGCAAGGGTTTATCACTCCTTGTGTTGATTGTGCAGCTGCTAGGTTGTTTTTATGCTTTTATTGTATAATCAACTTTCTACCTGAGCAACACATTTACTAGCTTGCTAGATTTTGCAAGGATGCTAAAATCTGCTTGTCTGTGTACTGACTTCTACCGGATTCCTGGATTCCCACCCTTTGACATCGGGCCTGAGCCTTTTCACTATACTGACCCTGTGCTGCCTTCCCTGACTTCTTACCTGTTTCAGATTTGCACGTACTCTGCCGACCACGTGTGTAGTCTGTTGATGACTATGGGTTTTACCGCATCCTTCAGAGCTTTGCACCTGTGTCTCAGACCCCCATGGGTCACCTGTCAACCACACAGAGACTACTCCAGGAGGTAGAAGCCTGGTGGTTCCTCTGCAGTGAAGTCCAGATACTTGTATAAAGTGTGAAGACCAGAGGACTGACAGAATAAGGACCCTAGGTTTAGCCCAAAGTAAAACCAGTTGGTTAACACAGTGGTTCCACACACACTACCCAATGCCAGTTTCATATCTTATTTTTTCACCCTCATAAACCTTTTAAATAAGGAACAATAATATGTATTTTTTTAATTTATGTTAGTCCGACTTGGGGACTTGAATGCTAGTAACATAGTTTGTAAGGCTGAATAAAGACATACAGTACAGACCAAAAGTTTGGACACACCTTCTCATTCAGAGTTTTCTTTATTTTAATGACTATGAAAATTGTAGATTCACACTGAAGGCATCAAAACTATGAATTAACACATGTGGAATTATATACATAACAAAAAAGTGTGAAACAACTGAAAATATGTCATATTCTAGGTTCTTCAAAGTAGCCACCTTTTGCTTTGATTACTGCTTTGCACACTCTTGGCAGTCTCTTGATAAGCTTCAAGAGGTAGTCACCTGAAATGGTTTTCACTTCACAGGTGTGCCCTGTCAGGTTTAATAAGTGGGATTTCTTGCCTTATAAATGTGGTTGGGACCATCAGTTGCATAGTGGAGAAGTCAGGTGGATACACAGCTGCTAGTCCTACTGAATAGACTGTTAGAATTTGTATTATGGCAGGAAAAAAGCAGCTAAGTAAAGAAAAACAATTACCAAGAGTCACCTCTGCTGCGGAGGATAAGTTCATCCGAGTCACCAGCCTCAGAAATCGCAGGTTAACAGCAGCTCAGATTAGAGACCAGGGCAATGCCACACAGAGTTCTAGCAGCAGACACATCTCTAGAACAAGTTGGTAAGGCTGATTTGTCAGCCTGCATTTGTGGGAGGGGCGGAGGCTCTTCATATACGAGCCACACCCTCACTCACAGGTGTGTGTTTTCAGGTGCACAGCTGCCGCTGGGTGTCATCAGGGCCGCCATCAGGGGGGTACAGCCAATACCCCAGTAAGGGGCCCAGACCCTGGGGGGGCCCAGCCAGTTCCAAAAAAAAATTCATTTTTTTTTAATTTTTTTTATATTTTCTTTTCCCCCTCCCATTTGTCAGTGACTTGAGTTGAACTTTATTGCATCGCTAGAGGGGGGCAATTGATTATTCCTTGCTAGTGATGTCCGGTTCATGAACAAATCATTCATTTGAATCGATTCAGTTCACTGAACCGGAGGAGTCGATTCACCTGACTGAGCCGATCCGAGTGAAACAGCTCCGTCACAGCACACAATAGCAGAGCCGCTGGCAGCAGGGAGGGGAGGGGCTCGGGAGGAGTGTAATCTGATCCTAGAGTGGAAGCTGCTGCTGCCAGCCCCTCCCCTCCCCGCCCACCAACCAATCAGAGCTGAGGCAAGGCAAGCACTAGCAGCTCTGAGTCTGAGTCACACAAGTACAGGGAGTCTGAGAATCGAATGAGTCACAGGTTAAAAGAATCTAAAGATCTGACTGCAAGCAGCGTTTTGGTGTCTGCCTCCAGAGCGGAATGGAGGCGGAACGGAGCCAAACGGATGCATTCTGAATGGATCCTTATCCATTCTGAATGCATTGGGGCAAAACTGATCTGTTTGGGGCCGCTTGTGAGATCCCTGAAACAGATCCCACAGGCGGACCCAGAAACGGCAGTGTGAAAGTAGCCTATGCCGCATACTGAGCTGAGCTATTTCACAGGCTCCAAATTATTTATTTTCATATTGATCCTTATGTTGTCTACTTGGCTAGGCAGCTCTATGTTGTGTGGTCTTTGCTCGGGGGTAAAATGCAAAGCTGTTTTCTGGATTATCCCACAGGGCCAGGATCCTCCATCATTTATTGTTATTAACCCCTCCCTTGCCAGCCCACCCAGCTCTATTTAGCTTTGTGTTCTGCTTTGAAAAAAAATGTTTAGGCCATGAAGGGGTTAATTAAGTGTTGGAGGGGGTGGGGTGTGTTATTGTGCATATTGTGTTTGGGATCCATTTAACAAGTTTGACCAGTTGGGTTTGAGAGTGGTTGAGTGTCATCCACAGATCCCCCATAAAAGTGTCATCCACAGATCCCCCATAAAAGTGTCATCCACAGATCCCCCATAACAGTGTGTCATCCACAGATCCCCCATAACAGTGTGTCATCCACAGATCCCCCATAACAGTGTGTCATCCACAGATCCCCCATAACAGTGTGTCATCCACAGATCCCCCCATAACAGTGTTCGTCATCCACAGATCCCCCATAACAGTGTGTCATCCACAGATCCCCCATAACAGTGTCATCCACAGATCCCCCCATAACAGTGTGTCATCCACAGATCCCCCATAACAGTGTTCGTCATCCACAGATTTCTCATAACAGTGTGTCATCCACAGATCCACATAACAGTGTGTCATCCACAGATCCCCCATAACAGTGTGTCATCCACAGATCCCCCATAACAGTGTCATCCACAGATCCCCATAACAGTGTTCGTCATCCACAGATTTCTCATAACAGTGTGTCATCCACAGATCCACATAACAGTGTGTCATCCACAGATCCCCATAACAGTGTTCGTTATCCACAGATTCCCCCCATAACAGTGTGTCATCCACAGATTCCCCCCATAACAGTAAGTCATCCACAGATTCCCCCCATAACAGTAAGTCCTCCACAGATTCCCCCCATAACAGTAGGTCATCCACAGATTCCCCCCATAACAGTAAGTCATCCACCGATCCCCCCATAACACTGTAATAGTAAACCTTGTGCTTTTAAGGTGTTTTTTCTTAAATGTGCCAGGGGAAGATTGCTAGGGCAGATTAGAACAGGTAGTGTAGTTAGTGTTAGTGTAGGGTTCTGCTTAAAAGAGACTACCTTGTCGTGGTAGCAGGCTTCATATTATTTGGTCAAAAATGTATTCCTTACTGAAATCGCTGATTATCACTTTTTACTGTCTTTGTAGTTGTAAAAAAATAATGAAATTGGGGGTAGGTCCTTGGGGGTGGAGGGGAGGTGGAGTCAGGACGAATTCTGAAGGGTAGGAGGGGGGGCCCCAGGCCTTGAGCTGTGTAAGGGGCCCCAAAATTTCTGATGGCAGCCCTGGGTGTCATTAGCACACTAGCTTCTCTGGTGGTAGGAGTCTTTCTTTGCAGCATAGAGCTTGTTATTTTGCTCTCTGCTACTATACCATGCACGCGCCATACTACGTAAGTAGGTTGGGCCGGGGCCGTCTCTCCAGGCCGGTCGGATCCGACTTTGCTAGCGAACGGGAGGCTTCGCCTCAGAATCTGCTACCTCAGGTTTGCTCGTTTGGGCCTAAATACTTCCATTTGCTTTTCATTTTTGTTTGTTGGTAATAGGAGTTAGTTCCTATAAATCTTACAAGTTTCACTTTGCTTCGTTCATCTCGTATGAAAAGTTTCTTTACAGCAATCCGGCTGAAGTAAGAGTTACCCGGGCTGCACCTGACGTCATGTTTGGAGATCGGATGCAGTGTTTATTGTTTAGGCCTTTTTCTGTAGCTGTTCCTTGCCATGTGTCTCCCCCCCCCCCCCTTTTCCCCCCGCTACCACCATCTTTAAACTTTATGTATTTCAC
This sequence comes from Bufo gargarizans, assembly GCF_014858855.1. Classification (NCBI taxonomy): domain Eukaryota; kingdom Metazoa; phylum Chordata; class Amphibia; order Anura; family Bufonidae; genus Bufo; species Bufo gargarizans. Next base: position 27,246 of record NW_025334205.1, on the reverse strand, counting down.
TTTTCGTAAGCCGTGTACCGGGGTGGGCTCCCCAGGATACAGCAAAGTCACAGACATGGAAGCAACACTGACACCAGCTTAATATGCAAGAATATAAACTTTACTTTGGAAACAGTATTAACACAAGTACAAACAGTATAAGTAATACCCCAGGCCCACAGTCACCGTCCCTGTCCGAGGGACAGGCCTAGCCTGCTGGCGTACACAGCAGAGCCTACAAGTCGTACTGTGCCGCCATAGAAGACACACCTAACCGGTGGCAGACGCAGCAGAGCCTGCAAGTCAATTACTGCGCTGCAGTCCAGTACAGTAAAGCCTAACAAAGCTATAACCCTATCTAACTAGCGCATACAAGGCCTAGGCTAGTCTCTGTTACTTTAGGCGCCAAACAGTGAAGTACAATTGGTAATCAGGTGTACTGACCTGCGTCCGTTCTGGGCCCTAGGATGCCGCTTACCTGGGATGGCCACCAAGCTCTCAGCAACCGTGCGGCCTTGCTTGATGCTAAGGTTTTCTGTCCATACACTGGGACAAACTCTCTTTCAAAGTGCTGGATCCTGACAGGGGACAGCAGATACTCTCCTTCCTTTGAGTGTCCATTCACTGCCGGACATCTGCAAGCCAGGATGGAATCGGATTCAGCCCCTCACAGCACAATCTTTCCACCATGTCAGATCAACACTTACTGGTTCACCCAGAAGCATGCTGACTGTGCTGCAAAACAGCGGCCTCTAGTGCCCGGAAAGCCAAATGACAGCTCCAGTACAATTTAAACATAAATATACAGGCAGAGCTTATCCACAATCTCACACTTTCATGCTCCGCTGTTATCCTGAGCGGCATTTACACTTTCGGCTTTTATTTAATGTCTTATGCTGCATCCGCACGTCTTCACTGTACTGCACTTTTCTACTCTTGGTTTGTATTCACTCAGATTGGTCTCACATTCAAGCTGCGCTCACCTGTTGGCTGTTACATCTCATTCCGTCCCCAGCCGACAGCCGGATCCGTATTACATGCCTGTTATTACATGTTGTATACTCGGCTTACAGCCATAGCTGCTACTGTTACTCCGTTTTCATGCTCTGGACGCACCACCCTGGTGTTCCCACCTTGCTCCACTCACAACCAGAGCTGCGTTTATACCAATTTTCATGCTCTGCTTATACCCAAAGTTGTGTTCACACTTCTACTGCTACACCAGGTTGTATACCCCACTCACCAAAGCCGCTTTCCATGTCTGCGGTCACATCAAGTTAATATTCCGTTCACATCCAAAGCTGCGTCCGCATGTCTGCTTTTCACATCTTGTCCTATACTCTGCTCACTTTCAGGTTGCATTTATACGTCTGCTTTATACCATGTTTTTCATGTGCTACCCATACTCAGAGCTGCGCCTATACCATGTTTTTAGGTACCACTCGCATCCAAAGCTGCATTCACCCATTTGTTGTTACATCATGTGTTGTACTCTGCTCCCACTCAAAGCTGCATTCTCCTGTTTATTGCTACATCATGGTTTTGCTCAATTTCACTGGGGCAGTCTGCACCCACCGCTCTGGTACCTCTCTCCTGACAAACATAACTGCGTTCTTTTCAGGCTTACGTTCCCTTCCTCAGTGGTCTGTCACATTCCATAGGCCTACTTTCTGTTTAATCCTGGTTCATATTCACTCAGACTGGTCTCCTTTTACTTCTGGTTCGTATTCACTCAGATTGGTCTCCTGCCCCAGTTCACCAAACAGCTCCTCAGCGGAGGTCAGTGGGCCGATAGGAGTACGTTTCCTGCTATGTTTTCACAAGCTGTTCATTTGTTTGTCACGATATGAGACTTCTCTTAGCGAACTTGAAATGCCTCAGGCATTTCATGTTTACGTTTATGGTTCGCGGTGGTTAGTGTTTTATGTACGCACGTGCTTCGGATTACTAATGTCTATATTTTTAACGCCTGTCGGCAGTCATGTTCCTTAGGCCACCTTCTAGCCAATCCAATCATTCAAGTCGCTTCATATGCCATCAGGTCCGGCTTACGTTTTAATTACTTATCGTCACCGCAACGTCATCCCTCTGGCTTCGGGGGCCCTATGACCGATCCGGCCTCATGGCTCCGGGGGCCCCTTGACCGCTTTTCATGTTTTGTTTGTTAAGGGTACGACATGGTTGTAGGCTGGTTAGTGTCCCAGGTTTCTGTTGGAGGTTATGCGAGTCCATGTCTTTGTCTTTCTAGGTTATCGAGTCCCGGTTGCTTACTAAACCCGTTGGGTTAAGGCCCAATCTTTTCCCCAGCCGTCCTTAATTCTAAGGCTTGCATCCCGGCGGCTGCCCGGCCCCATGGGTCCCTGGTGGTTGCTTCAGGGGTCTGACCAATGCTTGTCTGTCCACCTGTGCAGCTATGCTTTTGAATGACTCATATCTTTACCTGCTTGCCAGCTTATGTTATTAATTTTAGTTAATGTCCGTTATTATCTCCATTTTCTGTCACGTTTCCCTTCGTCTTTTCAGGTCATGCAGTTGAACTATTGGGGTCACCTTCCACGTCGGTCAGGTCTCGTTCCTAACGATATTTCGCCTTGCATGTTATTCAGGCCACGTAGTTTATCTTGGGTATCGCCTGTCACATCGGTCAGGCTCATGGTTTAATTCACGTGCACCTTATTCATGTCACTTTTCATAGTTATAATTCTAAAAAAAAAAAAAAAAATCGGCCCCATGGCTTCGGGGGCCCGACGACTGCTTCGGCCCCATGGCTTCGGGGGCCCGACGACTGCTTCGGCCCCATGGCTTCGGGGGCCCGACGACTGTTTTCAAACCTGCTGGGCTGATTGCCTGGTTGGTTGTCCATCTGTGCATCTAGGCTGATTTGGCCCGTATGTATCGAATACATACCTGCTTCCCTAATTTCCTAATAATCCATGTTGATCGCTCATTTTATGTTTTGACCGCAAACTGGTCCGGTTCGCCCTACAGCATTATTGTCATGTCTTACGCAGATATTTCGTCTTTCTTTAATTGTTCATGCTTTCGTTCAGGTCCTGCCAGAGGAAGAACAAGTAGGGCAATTCGCTCTAGCATTTCAGTCTCTGATTGTAGTCGATCATATCTTGTCAACCAGGTCCCCGCGCAAAGTCTTTGCCTTTTTACCACGACCAGGAATTCATTTTCGCCAGTAGCTTCATTGCATTGCATTCCCTCACTCATGGGAGGGCATAGACAGAATCTTGTATATTATGGCTTCATAGCTTCTTGCCGCACTAACCTCCGACTCCCTACAACCACGTTGAATCGGATTTTGGACAAGGTCCAGCACTTTCTCACGGTAGAAGATTCAGATAGTAGGTCGGTCTTCACGTCTCAAGCGTAAAAACAATTCTCAGGGGCGCACAGTAGAACAAAGCGCGGATAGCTGTTGTCAGGGTAACTATTCAAAGATTCTCTTCCTATCTACATGGTTCTTTTTGGCCCTCATTCCTGCATAGTCTAGGCAGTTACGTTTTGGTCCCACGATCTTCTGACGCTAGGGCATTGCCAGTACTCGCACTAGAACCAAACTTTACAAGTTTCAGTTGGTTTTTATGATCCATTTCACAACGTATTCTCGGTCCTCCATTCCGCTTTGGTGCAGTATCCGCAATATTGAGCATCATGTCTCTGGCCTTGTCATCCACAAGATGGGTTGTAGGTTTCCTACTGGTCTTGCCTCACATACCCCGAATTTTCGCTCTAGATCCCGGATGCCATGCAGTTGGCTTGGGGATTAGTTTGTACATGCCATTCAAATTCCTTTTCTACCCTACTTGGCTTGGTTTTTGCCCACTTATAAGCCTACCCACGATCATGGCTTAGGGCACACAACAAGCCATTTAGTCAGGTCAGCTAAGACACGCCTAGCTGGGTTAGGTTGTTCGCGTTGTTTTCTCCCTAGGGTTCTTCAGATACCTCTTGGCCGTAGCCATGACCACAACTGTTAAGAGGAGACTGTGTGAATCAGGCCTTAATGGTAGACTATCTGCTAGGAAACCACTGCTAAGGACAGGCAACAAGCAGAAGAGACTTGTTTGGGCTAAAGAACACAAGGAATGGACATTAGACCAGTGGAAATATGTGCTTTGGTCTGATGAGTCCTAATTTGAGATCTTTGGTTCCAACCACCGTGTCTTTGTGCGACGCAGAAAAGGTGAACGGATGGACTTTACATGCCTGGTTCCCATCGTGAAGCATGGAGGAGGAGGTGTGATGGTGTGGGGGTGCTTTGCTGGTGACACTGTTGGGGATTTATTCAAAATTGAAGGCATACTGAACCAGCATGGCTACCACAGCATCTTGCAGCGGCATGCTATTCCATCCGGTTTGCGTTTAGTTGGACCATCATTTATTTTTCAACAGGACAATGACCCCAAACACACCTCCAGGCTGTGTAAGGGCTATTTGACCATGAAGGAGAGTGATGGGGTGCTGCGCCAGATGACCTGGCCTCCACAGTCACCGGACCTGAACCCAATCAAGATGGTTTGGGGTGAGCTGGACCGCAGAGTGAAGGCAAAAGGGCCAACAAGTGCTAAGCATCTCTGGGAACTCCTTCAAGACTGTTGGAAGAACATTTCAGGTGACTACCTCTTGAAGCTCATCAAGAGAATGCCAAGAGTGTGCAAAGCAGTAATCAAAGCAAAAGGTGACTACTTTGAAGAACCTAGAATATGACATATTTTCAGTTGTTTCACACTTTTTTGTTATGTATATAATTCCACATGTGTTAATTCATAGTTTTGATGCCTTCAGTGTGAATCTACAATTTTCATAGTCATGAAAATAAAGAAAACTCTTTGAATGAGAAGGTGTGTCCAAACTTTTGGTCTGTACTGTACGTCCATCCAGTTCAGCCTGTGAATGTTGTGGGATGAGCGAATCGACTTCGGATTAAACATCCGAAGTTGATTCGCATAAAACTTTGTTCTAATACTGTACGGAGCAGGATCTCCGTACAGTATTAGAATGTATTGGCTCCAATGAGCCGAAGTCGATGAGTCGAAGTTATTGCTTCACGAAGTTTCGCTAGACTTCGGGCAATAACTTCATAAATTAATTTGTACTGTACAAAAACATTTCCCGAACTTGGGTTCGGGAAATGTTTTTTTACAGTACAAATTAATTTATGAAGTTATTGTGCAAAATCTTGCGAAACTTCACAAAGCAATAACTTTGGCTCATCGGAGCCAATACATTCTAATACTGTACAGAGCTCCTGTTTCATCCGAAGTGGATTCGCTCATCCCTAGTTGTGAATATAAAAGCACTGTAATACTTCAGTACTAGAGCATCAGGTTCTGTCATGACCTAACAGTACAAAAAGGGAAATTAGTTTACGGGTGCATTCAAACGACCGTAGTGTATTGTGGATCCGCAAAACATGGAAACCGTGCATTCTGAAATTTGTGGACCGCACATGGCTGCAACCATAATAGAAAATGCCTATTCTTGTCCTGATTACGGACAAGAATAAGACATGCTCTATCTTTTCTACGGAGCTGTGAAACAGAACCACGGATGCGGACAGCTCACGGTGTGCTGTCCGCATCTTTTGCGGCTCCATAGAAATTAATTTGTCCACACCCATTCTGCAAAATTGTGGAACGGGTGCGGACCCGTTCATATGGCCGTGTGAATGGTCCCCTAACTGTTGTTACTGTGCCATCATATTCAGATTGGACATTATCGCAGCACTTATATTTTATCCAGTTCAGTTTTGCGAGTAATTTTAAAGGGGTTTTTCTGGGAGTTTAAAGGGAACCTGTCACCTGAATTATGTGTATAGAGCTGAGGACATGGGCTGCTAGATGGCCTGTCCCGGAGATGAGTGAGGGACAGGACTCATGTCAGGTTAATTTGCATATGTATAAAATCATTTTTTTTTAACAATAAAAGCACACAGAGCTATGGGGACTGGGTATTGCGGATGTGCTAGCGGCCATCTAGCAACCATGTCCTCAGCTCTATACACAAAATCCCGGTGACAGGTTCCCTTTAACACTCTGGATAGGTCATCAGTATCTGTTCAGTGGGGGCTTCTCCAGCTTTGCCTAGGCCACGTAACGCCACATGGCCTAGGCGCAGCTCAGCCCCATTTAAGTGAATATCGTAGCCACTATACAATGGATGGCGCTGTGCTTGGTTTGCTTAGAGAAGGCTGATCAGCAGGGGTCCTGGGTGTCTGTTCCCCTCCAATCAGATCTGGGGTCATCATTATAAAACTCTTGGAAACCCTATTTAAGGATGAGCTGACCCCCACCTCCCCCAGTATGTTCTCTTCCCAAGAGCATTTGAAAACAAAAATTAGTAATCTGAACTCCATATTTGCAATACTACTCATGTACAGTATAACTGTTGATAATGGTCCAAAATTGGTTGATTCGCTCAACACTATAGAAGATAGAAATAGCTCATTACCGCTTCTGCCTTTTCCTTGGTGCAGAGCGCTCAACTGTCAGTATACCCTAGACCAGTGATGGTGAACCTTTTAGAGACCGAGTGCCCAAACTGCAACCCAAAACCTACTTTTTTATCGCAAAGTGCCAACATGGCAATGTAACTATATGAATTAATTATATCTTCCATGTACTTCATGACTATAATAGCCGTCTAATTCAGTGCGCTGCCTGTGCTGTTCATAGTACCCCCTGCGCTGAATAATGGTAGCAAAAGTCTAAGGCATATTGGTACACCATAGACTTTTTCCAGGGTGCGGGTGCCCACAGAGAGGGCTCTGAGTGCCGCCTCTGGCACCCGTGCTATAGGTTCACCATCACTGCCCTAGACACTGCCCATGCCACCCAAAACCTTACAATAATCATCAAGAAACAATTGACAATAGGGAACCCATTTATATTTATTTTGGTTTCAGTTTTTATACTTAAAAAAGGAGCTATAAAGTTAGGACCACTAAATCATTACATGCGCCAAATCACAAAAAGGTGCCTGGTCATTAAGGCCTTTTCATTTGCCCATGATATCAACCTTGGACAAAGCTATGTGAATTATATACCATATTTTTCGCCATATAAGACGCAGGTTTTAGAGGAGGACAATAAGAAAAAAATATTTTTCATTACACCTCAGGTCAGACTACCAATCAGAGCCCCCAATGTTAATCAGACCCCCAATGTTAATAAGACCCCAGTAAGACCTCAAATCAGACCTCAGCTCAGACCCCAATTTAAATGACCCCCAATCAGACCTCTGATAAGAGCCCTATGCCCCCATATCAGCCATTATGCCTCTCAGCCCCAATTATGCCTCTCAGCCCCCATTATCAGACATTATGCCCCTAGCAGCCTCATGTTTTATAAATAAAAAAACACTTACCTCTCCTGCTCCTGGATCTGCCGCTCCTCACCTACATCGCGGTCCTCTTCCTCCGGCTGTCGGCTGTGCTGTGAACTGGCCCGCTGTGCGCAGCCTTTACAGCCAAGGACCAGGAAGCGGTGAGTACAGAGCCTTCACCGCTTCCTGGTCCTCGGTACTAATGAGCGCTTCCATAATACAAGCGCTCATTGGTATTCGCCCCATAAGATGCAGTGGCATTTCCCCCCCACTTTTTGGGGAAAAATGCGTCTTATGGGGCGAAAAATAGTACATGCTCTCATGCCTTATTCCTCATTCACACGTCAGTGTTCGGTCAGTAATTTCCATCAGTGATTTTGAGACAAAACAAGGTGTGGCTCTGAATACAGAACAGGTGCAGATCTTTCCCTTATACATTATGTATGTGGAGGCTCCAATCCTGGTTTGGGCTCACAATCACTGATGTAAATCACTGACCAAAACACTGACATGTGAATGAGTCTTAAAGGGGTTGTGTCACTTCAGCAAAAAGCATTTATTTTGTAGAGTAGGTTAATGCAAGCCACTTACTAATGTATTTTTATTATCCATATTGCTTCCTTTTTCGGGCTGGATTCATTTTTCCATCACATTATACGCTGCTCGTTTCAACGGTTATGCCCACCCTGTAATCCAGTGCTTGCACACTTTAGGAAAAATTTGCGGCCTATGCACGCTTCCATGGTCTCGGCCATCAGAGAGGACAGCTCTTTTTTCTATAGTGTGCAAGCACGACCACTGCTGCTGGATTGCAGGGTGGTCGTAACCATGAAAAAATGAATCCAGAAGGTGAAGGAGGCAATATGGACAATCACAATACATTAGTAAGTGCCTTGTATTAACTTTTTCTACATGATAAATGCCATTTGCTTAAGTGGGACAACCCCTTTAACAGTGACTTCCACAGTGCCTGCCCCTTTAACATTGACCACCCCTTTAACAGTGACCTTCATAGTGGCCACCCCTTTGACAGTGTCCTCCATAGTACCCGCCCCTTTAACAGTGACTTCCATAGTGCCCGCCCCTTTAACTCTGACCTCCACATTGCCCGTCCCTGTTAATAGTGACCGCCCGTTAATAGTGACCGCCTCTTTAACAGTGAGGATGTTCCAGCGGGTGAACTATATGTATTCTGACACCCAGTCTCTGTGTCAGGTCTACCCAGAGAGTAAAATTCAAACTAATACTGGTGAGCTGGGAACTCTTTTAGTAAATATAAAATTTAGCGTTTGCTTCATTATACAGATAAAATAAGATGAAAAAGGTGCCCAAAGATGTATTATATATAATGTAGGGTCAGAACAGGTACCATTTAGTGAGGCTAAAGGTGTCAAATGAAGCTCACAAGTCTCAGTGGTGGTGTGAACTTCACAATGCAGCAATATAGCAAAGTGCCTAGGCACACTATCCCTCATAGACCCTAGTCTATTGATGGGGAATACCTAAATGGTTGCAATCGGAGCACCCGCCCTGAAAAGACCGACCCCCAGCCTCTGGAATGCAGGAGATTACGGCGCTTCACAGTGGGCGTGGCTGGTCCCCTGAAACGTTAGTAACAGCCCCTTGGGCTCCTTACTAGCCTCATTTGCATATAAATAAATAAAAATGCACTCGAGGCTATGGGAAAAGTATATTGTGGACATGCTAGTAGCGATCTAGCAGCGCATGTCCTCAGCTCTATAGGCTCAAACTAGCTGACAGAATCCCTTTAAAGCTGACCTGCAGCAGCGAAGAAAAATAGCTGGGTTGTTATGGAAACCTGGTGTAAAACTGTGTGTATGTGGAGATGCAACGTGCCAGGCCGCAGGGGCAACACATGAGTTACGGTGGGCCGATGGGGGTAGTAGTTAATTTACTCATGATTAGCAGAGCCTCCATGGGGCGGCAGTGGTGGGAAGGACAGCACTAAATCCTCTGGGGCCCCCTCTATTACAGGGAACACCAGCCAGATGCAAGTTGAGGTGCCCTTGATGGTAATGGGTATGCTTAGGGTGCTTTAGCGGCTGGGCCCGTGTTTGTGACGCCAGCACCGCAAGGTGCAATGAGGAGACGAAATGGAATGATGAGAGAGGCAGTAGTTGAACCAAACAGGAACTTTATTTGTCAGTTGTAGTCTTGCAGTAAATAGCAATTGATAGCAGTACTTTGCGTTACATGAGGTTGACAAAGATGGTAAAGCTGCAAATCCCAATTAGCGGGCTCCGTGAGGTTATCTATGTAGGTTCCAGCTCAACTTATGCAGCAGTGGTAAGGATACTCTACTTGGTTCCTGATGTTTTGTCCCAGGCCCCGAATGTACTGCCTGCCAGATAGATCCAACTGTACTGCCATCCTCAGGAGGGCAATACAATTCAATCTAATGCCTTGCAAGAGCTGAAGTACCTGTGATGACATCACAGTCCATATGATCAGTTCTAAATGCAGTAGCTGAAAAGGACCTAGGATGATGTCACCATCATGTGACCAGTGCAGGAGAGGAAGGCTCAGCAGTGAAGAGAAGTCCTGGGAAGAAGCCGTGGTAAGGTCTGCTACATAAGGAGAGGTAAGTGAAGGGGTAGATTACTCAGTGTGAGAGGCAGAGCAATGTTGGGAGTTGTAGTTATTTAACTGTGACTGTATGTTAGGGCTGAAGTTATTTACATGGGACAGTGGTATGGAGTGATGTTATTTACATGGGACTGTATGTTGAAGGTGGCTGGGGAGGGGGTGATGTTATTTACGCGGGACTGTATTTTGGAGGGAGCTGTAGATAGAGAGGGATGTTATTTACATGGGACTGTATATTGGAGGGGGTGGATAGATGTTTTGATGGTATTTACATGGGACTCTATGGCGGAGGTGGGAAATAATATTATTTTCATGGGACTGTATGGTGGCGGAGCTGAGGAATTATAATTTCTGAGTAAACACTAAAGGGAGGAATATAACTGCAGGGGGCATTATAAATACAGGGGGCGTTTCAAGGCGAGCATTATAACAGTAGGGGGCAATATAAATACTGGGGGCACTGTGTAGGCATTATAACAGTAGGGGGCGATATAAATACTGGGACACTTCAGAGTGAGCATTATAACAATAGGGGGTATTATAAATACTGAGGGCACTGTGGGGACATTTTAGATCCAAGGGACATTAAGCGTTCTTATTACTACTGGGGGCTCTATAGGAGGGACTTCTAGATCCACATTATCTATATTAAGAGCATTATGAGGGGCCTTATTACTACTGAGGGGTCTGTAGAGAGCTTTATTACCACTGGGATAACAATAGGGGAGCTTTATTTCTACTAGGGGCTGTGTAAGGACATTATTAATATCGGAGGGCTCTTCTACTAATGGAGGCACTCTTGGGGAGCACTATCACTGTTGGGGGCACTGTAGGGGGCAGTATTACTAATGAGGACATTCTAGCAGAGAATTACTATTGGTGGGACTATGAGGAGTACTATTACTATGGGGGGCACTCATTTTTCTTCAGGATAGTATTTTGGGGTAGAGAAAAGTGAGGAAGCTAAGATGTCTGTGTTTCACACTCTGCATCAGAGGAGACGTCACCTGGGAGGCACTGGATGTGAAAGGTACGTGCTGCTGTATAGCAAGTACAGTAAAATGTCTTCAGTGCTAGTGTTTGTGGGGGGAGGGGGCGATTGGTTGACTTTGAGAATTGGGCAATATTTATTAGGGCTTGGGCCCCGAATCTTTTGAGACCCTAGCAACGCCCCTGCTTGCAATACTATAGATCCTCTGGTACTAATAGTATACAACCCAAGGGCAGTCTCCCTCATGGAAGGCAAACTCTCTGCTCCATTGTTTGAAAAGGTTGTCTTCAGAAACAGATCCACACTGTCCATATAAGAATATGGCGGTGGGGGGGGGGGGGGGGGGGGGGTGGCTAACTGCCGACATGGCCGGACGTGTCTGAGAGCTGCTCCGGCTCCATAATTCCATCCTGAGTAATCCTGAGCTGGTAACAGAGTTTTTTCCACCCAAACCTGAGCCTGAGAACCCCCAGAGACCGTATACCCTGGTCATGGGTCCTAGCAAAGCGCAACAGGCTGCGGATCGCCTGAAGGAATTCGCCCGCCAGGAGTCACAACATGGCGCCGCCGCTACCTTTTCTCCTTGTGCACCGCTAACCAGGGGACAAGCTGGGCAAGCCCCAGCGATAGAGACGGAGGAGGAACCCGAACTCACCCTGCAGACGTCCTACAGCCAGCTGATGGCAGCCATCATGGGATGCCAGTCGTCACTTACAGGCAAGATAGAGGTCGTCAGCGTGGACCTGGGCCTCTTGCGCCATGATGTTTAGCAACTGAGGGAGCGGGTTCGGCTCACAGAGGAACGGGTGTCAGAGCTGGAGGACTCGACCAGACCCTTGGCAGCTAGGGTGTCTGCTGTAGAGGGAGCGGTTGAAATGTGGCGTCAGAAATGCGACGAAAACTGCTCGAGAAGAAATAACATACGCATATTGGGAATGCTTGAGAGGTCGGAGGGATCCGACCCTGCTTCATTTTTGGAGGGATGGTTCCGATCAACGTTCCCGGATGCATCATTTTCGGCGGCCTATGCAGTAGAGAGGGCTCACCGGGTCCCGGCTCAGATGCCCCCACCTGCGGCTCCTTCAAGACCGCTCCTTGCCCGCATGCTTAACTGGCGGGATCGCGACCTCATTCTCTCCAAGGCAAGAATCAAGCAAACCATCACCCTCGGATCCGCTAACATCTCCTTATATCCTGATTTCTCAGCAGAGCTACAGAAGAAGAGGGCTACGTTTATATCTATAAAGAAACATTTGCGTGATCTCGATTTGCAATATTCCATGGCCTACCCGGCCCGCCTGAGAGTCCTGAATGGCGGGAAATCGCATTTCTTTAACAACCCCAGGGAGGCCAAGGACTGGCTCCTAGTGAGGCCCCGGAATGCGCCCCAGAGATGAGGTGACACTTCAGTAGAAGCAATACTATATGCCCTGGGTCCGGGTCGGGACTTGCTTATAATATGTTTCTTTTCATTATGAGCGATAAGGGGTTCTATTGGACTAACATGTGAACATTACATCTGTCAGCTAATAGGTGTGAGACCCGTTGGTATGTCTGAAATATATCTCAGGTTATGTTTACAATGCACTAAGCTGTTGACTATGCTTATAACTAATATTGGGAGCCAGCTCTCTCACCTGCACTTGTTTACACCATCTCTACACTGTGCAGGTTTCCCACTATCATGGTCACTAATGTTCTATGCTTCAGATATGTTTATTGCCCGGTTCGCTGGGATTTAATGTTTAGTTATCAGTTTAACTGTTTGTATGTCGATTGGTGCATCATCTATTGGTATAGTATACACTGCTGTGGTAGGCTTACTGCATGTGAATATAAGTTTCATGGCCCTGACATCTATGCAGAACACATGGCATCTGTAACATGTATGTCCTGGAATGTGCGTGGTTTGGGAGGTCCCAGGAAGCGTATGGCGGTGTTCGCACAAGTCCGTATATATAATCCACAGATATTATGCCTCCAGGAAACCCATATCACAGCCGAGACTGAGGGCAGATTGCATAAACCGTGGGTACAGTGGGCAAGAAGTGCATATGGCACATCATATTCTAGGGGCGTGTCCTTACTGATTCATCGATCAGTTAGGTGGGAGGTACAACAAGAGGTGACAGATCCTGAAGGCCAGTATGTCTTTGTATTTGCGCATTTGAATGGCGTGCCCTATGTTATACTTGGTGTGTATATACCTCCTCCTGCCAACCTCTCTGTCCTGCAGGCTGCGGCGGGCTTTGTAGCTCAGTTCCCATTCGCTAGGGTATTGTGCATGGGGGACCTTAACTTGGTAGGAGACGATACATTAGATAGGTTTCAGGCCAATCCCCGTGCGGATGGCATACACGCGGGGGATTCGCGACTTAGACGTTTCATCTCGGAGCTGGGGTGGCTAGATGTGTGGAGGGAAAGAAACCAGTCTAGTAGGGAGTTCTCTTGCTTCATGCCATCAAAGGGGGCGTTATCCCGCATAGAGTATCTGCTATGCGATGCGCAAGCTTATCTTGCAATCTCTGATGTGAAGTATGTGCCTCAGGGACCGTCTGACCATGTGCCTATTGTGGGGACGCTGCTTCCTTCTGATGGGGGGTCACGTAGCCACAGTCTTCGCATCCACCCATTTTGTCTGTCCCTGATACATTAGATAGGTTTCAGGCCAATCCCCGTGCGGATGGCATACACGCGGGGGATTCGCGACTTAGACGTTTCATCTCGGAGCTGGGGTGGCTAGATGTGTGGAGGGAAAGAAACCAGTCTAGTAGGGAGTTCTCTTGCTTCATGCCATCAAAGGGGGCGTTATCCCGAATAGAGTATCTGCTATGCGATGCGCAAGCTTATCTTGCAATCTCTGATGTGAAGTATGTGCCTCAGGGACCGTCTGACCATGTGCCTATTGTGGGGACGCTGCTTCCTTCTGATGGGGGGTCATGTAGCCACAGTCTTCGCATCCACCCATTTTGTCTGTCCCTGATGAACATAAATGACCGTATACCCGACCAGCTGAGAGTGTTCCTAGATCTTAACACAGAGGGAGATAGCGATGTTCTTATACTATGGGATACCCTGAAAGCTTTTCTGAGAGGTTGTATAAAATCTTCCATATCTTATATTAGGAAGACCGCGAGGCTTAGGGAGGAGGAGTTGTGTGCACTATGTAAGACAGCTGAGAATGCATAAGTTTCTGATCCCTCAGAAGAAAATAGACTAGATTGGATGCAGAAAGGCAGGCAGTATATGTTATGCTTGCAAGAAAAGAGTGACCGCAAGCGCTTCTTCCTTAAGCAACAAGCTTTTGAGCATGGTAGTAAAACGGGGAAGGTCCTAGCACAGGTTGTCAGACGCAACACTATGGCTCCTCTGATTATTCGCATCCACAATATCGATGGAACTGTAGTGGAGGACCCTGGTGGAATATTGAACAGATTCAGAGAATTCTATAGTGAACTATACTCCTCAAGAACCCAATATACATTGTCTAATCTACGAACGTACCTAGAGGAGGTGACTCACCCTCAATTATCCCCCTTGGATAGGGGGCTTCTTGATGAAGAGATCACGTTAGAGGAGGTATCTGCTGCGATAAAAGGTTTAAACTTGGGAAAGTCCCCAGGCCCAGACGGCATCCCAGAGGTCTATTCTAAATATGAGGATATCTTAGGACCCCAGCTGCGCAAGATGTATGCTACCTCTCTAAACAGGGGCCACTTACCAGATACACTATATGACGCTTCTATTGTAGTTCTCCTAAAACCAGATAAAAATCCCTTAGAATGTGGATCCTATCGCCGAATATCACTATTGAATTTAGATTACAAAATCTTGACTAAGATTTTTGCGAATAGGTTAAATAGAGTGATTGCCTCAATTGTTCATGAGGATCAATCTGGATTCATTCCAGGTCACTCCACCTCTTTTTTGTTTTTGTCAAATCTTTTTATTTGAAGACAAAATCTTCATGTTTTTATGTTTTTCATCACAAACATCAAGAACATCACAGAGAAACCCCTTCCCAACCCCCCCATCCCCGAAGTCCAGGTGCAGTCCATCTTGGAAACATCGTGCAGCAAAGTCCAGGATACGATCCAACCCACGCTCATACTACAGGCATTCCTGCTCATACACGCTCCATTTATTTACCAGACTAGATCCAGAGTACGTGCTACCTATAACTGTCTCCTCTTACTCTACCTTCACATCCCTCCCCTAAACAACCAAATGGAAATGGTCAATCCATGCATACCAAATTTTGTAGAACTTTTTGTTATTCCCCCTCTTCTGATACACAAAACTCTCAAGGTGGACCAAAGTGTGAATCGCCTCCACTACCTCCTGCAACTCCGGTGGATCTGAAGCAATCCATCGGGACGCTATCTGCTTCCTGGCCTGATATAGAATACGTTGAATTGCCAACTTAACCTCCTTTAGCCCCGAGATTTCACCAGCATATCCCAATACACATAATAGAGGTGAACATTCAACCGTGACCCCATAAACCTTCTCAATGAGGTCAGCCACATCCTTCCAGTATCTGCGCAATCGCGGACAGTTCCACATTAAGTGTATGAGGTCGGCGGACGCAACCCCGCATCTAGGACATTTATCGTCGGCACGAAACCCTATTTTATGCAGCATTTTCGGGGTTCTATATGCTCGATGAAGCAGCAGCAATTGTGAGACCCGATGAGCCTCACTTACCGCTACATCGGAGAAGTCAGTAAGCACTTTTTCCCATTGGTCATCTTTCAATTCCGGTATATCTTTTTCCCATTTTTCAAACAGGTGCAATGGATTCTTTTTATGTAAATCTTCCATTAGGCTCAGATAATGCAGCGATATCACTCCCTCAGAACCGCCCCCAGTAGCCGTGAGGTCTACAATCAGATGTTTCTGGGCAGGCAACAGCTTCTCGCGCCGCTCCTGCACTTGTATGGCATGTCTTACTTGCAAATAGACATAGAAAAGGGCTTTAGGCAAGCTAAACTCCCGTTGCAAAGCAGTAAATCCCTTAAGGGATGTACCTTCGAATAACTGATATAGTCTGTCCAGACCAAATTTCCTCCATGCCCTAGCGCTGGAGACCTTGTTGAGTTCATCATACATGATATTCGGCCATATGGAGGTAAATTTCATATATCCCGTAATACCTGCCATTTTCCTTGTCTTCCACCACACCTTATGAATCATGCCCAACATCTCGTACCTCCTCCCCATTTCCCTGAAAGTGCCGTCCTCTAGCGCCGACAGAAGGCATCCCCTTTTAAGCAAGTATTTAACTATCCTACCTGTCTTATTAACCTGTTCCTCCTCGCCCCAACCCCTGATGTGCTGCATTTGGGCTGCCAAATAGTACACCAAGGGATCAGGGATCAATCCTCCCTGGGTCTTAGGTCTGCACAAGGTGCTCAGTTTTATATGGGGGGATTCCCTTCTTCCAGATTAGGTCTCTAAAAATGGCGTTGACAGTGTAAAACACCTTCAGTGGGATCCATATGGGAGCATTATGCAGCACATAGAGGAGCTAGGGCATAAGAATCATTTTAATCAGGTTTGTTCGGCCAACAATAGATAACGGCAGCTTAGACCATGCCTGCACTTTCTTCCTAAACTTGTCTAGTAACGGCGTTACGTTTAGATGTATAAAGTCCATACTATTTCTGGAGATCTGTATCCCCAAATATCTGAAGCTAGTTACGATCTGTAACCCACCGGTCATGGCAGGATCCGGAGGAACATCTCCAGCCAACGGCAACAGGATTGACTTAGTCCAATTTATTCTCAGGCCCGAGATTTGTCCAAAGTCATCAATGATCTCCATTGCAGCCGGCAGGAACGTCTCCCAATCATCTATAAACATAAGCAGGTCATCTGCGTATAACGCAACTTTTTCTGTTACTGACCCATATCTAAATCCCTTAACTCCCGTGGATGAACGCAGAGCTTCCGCCAAAGGTTCTATTGCCACCGCAAACAATAGCGGTGACAACGGGCAACCCTGTCTGGTACCCCTCTGCAGTTTGAACGAGTCAGATATGTATCCGTTCACCTGCACTCTGGCCGAAGGGCACGCGTACAACATTTTCACCCAATCGATAAAGACCGATCCCACCCCCATCTTTTCCAATACCAGGAACAAGTAGCGCCATTCCACACTGTCAAATGCTTTGGCCGCGTCAAGAGACGCGACCGCCGCATTCAAGGCGTGAACCTGGCACACCTGGACATTTAAGTGTAGTCTCCTGATATTTACCGCTGTCGACATGTTTGGCATGAATCCTGCCTGATCCTTATTAATAAGCGAGGCAACGACTGAGTTAAGCCTGTTAGCCAATATCTTAGCCAGCAGCTTAACATCTGCCTGCAACAATGAAATGGGCCTATATGATTCCGCCTCCATCAGGTCCTTCCCCGATTTTGGTATCACAACTATAATTGCCTCATTCATTGTGTCAGGCAGTTTCCCCAGCAGCCGGGCTTCATTAAACACTTCCAGTAACTGGGACAACAGTATTGGGGCAAATTTTTTATAAATTTCTGAAGGCAGGCCATCACTCCCTGGGGCCTTATTGTTAGCCATATCACCCAGCGCTATTTCCAACTCTTTCAAAGTGAAAGGGCCATCCAGAAGTGCTTTCTGGTCCTGATCTAAAGTGGGCATCCGTAAGGGATGGAGGAAATTTTTGATGTCAGTTTCCGTAGCCACAATTTTAGAAGAGTAGAGATTCCAATAAAACCCTGCCAATACCTGGGATATCCTGTCTGTGGTCACCTGCACCGTACCATCCGCGTCGCGCAGCGCCGCCAAGTAATTAGAAGTCTGTTGCGCTCTAGTAATCAGAGCCAACAACCTGCCCGCCTTTTCCCCTTCCTCATAGTACGTTTGCTTCAGGAAGAACCGTCTATTACGGGCATTACGGAGTAAGCGGTCATCCAACTGTTGCTGCGCCTCTTTCCACTGAAACTCATGTTCTGGTGTAGGGTTATCTACATAACTATTCTCTGCCACCTCTACCGCCAAAAGCAACTGTCTAGTTAGGGCACTATTCTCCTTTTTTCGACCATTAATTTTGGCAGCTAGCACCCCCCGCAGGAACGCCTTCATTGTATCCCATACTACTATTCTACCAGCTGACGGGACATTATGCTCAAAAAACTCATTTAAAGCGTCCCTGACATCTGACATATCAACCAGGACATTCAGCCAATAAGGGTTAAACTTCCATAAATTAGATCTGCGCGACACGGATGGCAACATCTGAAAGGTCGCCACAATCGGCGAGTGATCAGAGACCCGTCTTGGCAAGTATCTAATATCCTCTAGCAAATAGCCCATTACTTCATTGCCCAGAACAAAGTCAATTCTGGACAAGGACCCATACGTGCTGGAACGACAGGAGAACTGCTTAGTGTCGGGGTACCTCAACCTCCAGAAGTCCAAAATGGATGCTTCCCGAAGTAGTCGGCCGAAGGGAGTGAGATCGCTGCTGACAACCTGTGGAGAAGCATGAAATTTATCTAGCGACAAGCAGGGTACATTGTTAAAATCGTCCTAACACTATTGTAGGCACATTAGGCCTTTCCGCCATCAAAGCTATAATCTTTTTCATCACCTGGGAGAAGTATGGTGGGGGAATGTAGACTCTGATGATTACGCACTCCACTGAGTATAGGGAGCCATGTATATACACGTACCTACCCTCTCTGTCAATAATCTGGGAGTTACATGAAAATGCAACAGACCTATGCACTAAAATGCTCACCCCCCTCGCATAGGCAGAATAGGTGCCATGGAAGCAGTGACCAGCCCATCTCGGTGTGAGAATGCTAGTTTGTTCTGGTAACAAATGGGTCTCCTGGAGACAGCAAATCAGGGGCTGATACTTCCTCATGCCATCTAGCACTGCCCGTCTCTTGTTGGCCTCCTTAATTCCCCTAACATTCCAACTGAAAAAAGTCACCTTACTAGCCATTAGACTTAAGCAACCATCTGTGAGTGAGGCGGATCCGCGTTTGACCTATCACATCAACATGCCTCAGCTGCATTTCCTGTCCCACTAGTATAGCGGGTAATTGAGTATTCCTGCACATCCTGGCTCCAAAGCTAACATCATCCCCCAACATTTGAACAAAGACAAAAGAGACAAAACAGGCAGACAAAAAAAAAAGAATAACACAAAAAACAGACCTGCACTCAAGTAGTCTAAAACAAGGTCACCGGTGTGTCCAACAGGTCCCTGCTCACTCTCCCAAAGGGACTGCAGGTTCAAGGAGTCAACCGTGTCGGAACCACCAGCTCCTCGGTACAGGTGAGACCTCTAGTGACGAGGCGTGACTGATTCTGACTATCAAAGCTATGTACTGCCCACCGAGGTACACAATACACAAGCTTCCATCCCCTCGCATCATCTCTTCAATAAATCTGCCTGCTATGTATCGAACCCGCTATATAAGTGATATTCATAAAGCACGTTAGCCTAAAACATAATCGTATAGTGAGCAACTGATAATAGAAATGCTAACCCTGCGCACATGACTGTCACTTCTCATAAACACCGTATCTCCAACACACCATACATTCAGTCATGCACACTGAACCACTGTAATCACCCTTCAACCATCCTCTGCTTGCGGATCAGCATTCCTCAAGCGATTTTCATGACTGTCCACCCATCGGAGAGCCTCCTTGGGATCTTCGAAGAAGTTGGTTCGGCCTAAAGCGACTACCCGCAGCAGCGCTGGAAACAGCATTGAGTAAGGGATATTCAATCCACGCAGCCGCCTTTTTATGTCCAGGAACCGCGATCTTCGCTTCTGGACCTCCATGGAGTAGTCCGGAAACAGCGACACCCTTTGACCGCCAATGGAAAGATCAGGTTGTTTGCGGGCTTTACGCAGAAGAATATCCCGATCTTTGTAGTGCAAAATCTTCATAAGAACCGGCCTTGGTGGAGCACCTGGCGGTAGCGGCCTAGTAGGAACCCTGTGAGCCCTTTCAACAGCAAAGAGAGGGGTCAGAGTCTCTTTTCCAAAAGTGTCTCTTGCCCATGCTTCAAAGTAATCAGTCGGGTTAGACCCCTCCACCTTTTCTGGCACTCGAACATTATTCCTCTGCGACCGATTTTCAAGGTCGCCTTGTTTAGCCATTAAAAGCGCAATTTTCTGTGTCTGGTCAGCAGAGGCTCTCTTAAGGGGGGGTACAGCATCTTCCATTTCCCCCACTCGGCCTTCCAGGGCCGTTGTACGGTCTGCCAATCGTTTTAGATCATGCCGCACTATAGACACATCTTCCTTTATGGAGCCCACTTGCATCCTCAGGGCTGTCAACGACTTCCCACATTGCGTGATAGCTTTCAGCACATCTTTTAGAGTAGGCTCCTCTATATCCGATTCCATATTGTCTATACCATCTGTATCTGCGCACAATCGCAGCGCATCATACCTGTTAGAGCTGCGGGGAGACATATCACGCTCCCTATCCTCCTCTCCCCCACGATCAGGGTCGGACTGAGACGATGGTCTGTCTCGCTTCCCGCTCGTTTCAGGTAGGTCCAGGGGGTCTGTTATGTGCGCGAATCTCCCTAACTTGGCAGCCGCTTCCCGCTGTATATCTTTCGCGCGGTCACTGTGCCGCGGCGTGTCAGGCCCGGCGCCATCTTGCAGCTCCCTGCCCTGGCCTTAAGAGTCCCTCTTCGGGCCCATCTCGGCTCGCAAAACGACCAAAAAAGTCTCAAACTGGAGCGGGCAGACTTCAGCAGCTCCGAGGCTTCAGCTTAGGCGAGATGAATGCGGATTTAGGGGGTTCTATACAGGATAAACTGTCGAGACTGTGCGGGAGCTCTGCTTAGCACGTCCGCTCACATCCTCCGCTGGCCACGCCCCCAGGTCGCTCCACCTCTAGCAATATTAGGAGAGCTCAGGTGGTGGCACAGGTAAGATGTATGGACGGCAGACAGTGGGCCTTGGCGTCCCTAGATACGGCCAAGGCATTTGATTCGATTGAGTGGGCGTTTCTACTGAATGTCATGGAATGTTTTGGCTTTGGTCCCACTTTTATCAACTGGATAAGGGTACTTTATCACCGGCCTACAGCTAATATTATGGTCGACGGTTCATTGTCCCCTTCCTTTCCTCTAAACAGGGGAACCCGGCAGGGATGCCCCCTATCTCCACTGCTCTTTGCAGTGGCGATTGAACATTTAGCCATTAGAATACGCCAGGACAACATCTTTAAAGGGGTGTCAGTAGGAGGCAGGGAGGATAGACTAGGGTTATATGCAGATGATCTTATTCTGTTCATGGACTCAGTAGACTTATCCCTACCAAGGGCAATTGAACTGATCGACAGATTTGGTCATTTTTCCGGCCTGCGTATTAATTGGTCCAAATCGGCCCTTCTGTCCTTGTGGACCCCGAGCTGGCCCCCTGTATATCACAATCTTATGGTGGTGGAACATTTTAAATATCTGGGTGTCATCATCACAAAGGACCCAGCAATGTCGCACCAGCTTAACATTGTCCCTATTGAATCTTATGCTGTAGACAAATTCAAGTCTTGGACCACATTGCCTTTATCCATAATGGGCAGATATCAAGATGATTCTACTACCCAAAGCATTACAGGTCCTTCTAAAAAAATTAGCATATTGTGATAAAGTTCATTATTTTCTGTAATGTACTGATAAACATTAGACTTTCATATATTTTAGATTCATTACACACCAACTGAAGTAGTTCAAGCCTTTTATTGTTTTAATATTGATGATTTTGGCATACAGCTCATGAAAACCCAAATTTCCTATCTAAAAAAATTAGCATATTTCATCCGACCAATAAAAGAAAAGTGTTTTTAATACAAAAAAAAGTCAACCTTCAAATAATTATGTTCAGTTATGCACTCAATACTTGGTCGGGAATCCTTTTGCAGAAATGACTGCTTCAATGCGGCGTGGCATGGAGGCAATCAGCCTGTGGCACTGCTGAGGTGTTATGGAGGCCCAGGATGCTTCGATAGCGGCCTTAAGCTCATCCAGAGTGTTGGGTCTTGCGTCTCTCAACTTTCTCTTCCCAACATCCCACAGATTCTCTATGGGGTTCAGGTCAGGAGAGTTGGCAGAGTAATGAGCACAGTAATACCATGGTCAGTAAACCATTTACCAGTGGTTTTGGCACTGTGAGCAGGTGCCAGGTCGTGCTGAAAAATGAAATCTTCATCTCCATAAAGCTTTTCAGCAGATGGAAGCATGAAGTGCTCCAAAATCTCCTGATAGCTAGCTGCATTGACCCTGCCCTTGATAAAACACAGCGGACCAACACCAGAAGCTGACATGGCACCCCAGACCATCACTGACTGTGGGTACTTGACACTGGACTTCAGGCATTTTGGCATTTCCCTCTCCCCAGTCTTCCTCCAGACTCTGGCACCTTGATATCCGAATGACATGCAAAATTTGCTTTCATCCGAAAAAAGTACTTTGGACCACTGAGCAACAGTCCAGTGCTGCTTCTCTGTAGCCCAGGTCAGGCGCTTCTGCCGCTGTTTCTGGTTCAAAAGTGGCTTGACCTGGGGAATGCGGCACCTGTAGCCCATTTCCTGCACACGCCTGTACACGATGGCTCTGGATGTTTCTACTCCAGACTCAGTCCACTGCTTCTGCAGGTCCCCCAAGGTCTGGAATCGGTCCTTCTCCACAATCCTCCTCAGGGTCCGGTCACCTCTTCTCGTTGTGCAGCGTTTTCTGCCACACTTTTTCCTTCCCACAGACTTCCCACTGAGGTGCCTTGATACAGCACTCTGGGAACAGCCTATTCGTTCAGAAATTTCTTTCTGTGTCTTAGGGCTCTTTCACACTTGTGTTCTTGTCTTCCGGCATAGAGTTCCGTCGTCGGGGCTCTATGCCGGAAGAATCCTGATCAGGATTATCCTAATGCATTCTGAACGGAGTGAAATCTGTTCAGGATGCATCAGGATGTCTTCAGTTCCGGAACGGAACTTTTTTGGCCGGAGAAAATACCGCAGCATGCTGCGCTTTTTGCTCCGGCCAAAAATCCTGAAGACTTGCCGCAAGGCCGGATCCGGAATTAATGCCCATTGAAAGGCATTGATCCGGATCCGGCCTTAAGCTAAACGTTGTTTCGGCGCATTGCCGGATCCGACGTTTAGCTTTTTCTCAATGGTTACCATGGCTGCCGGGACGCTAAAGTCCTGGCAGCCATGGTAAAGTGTAGCGGGGAGCAGCATACTTACCGTCCGTGTGGCTCCCGGGGCGCTCCAGAGTGACGTCAGGGCGCCCCAGGCGCATGGATGACGTGATCGCATGGCACGTCATCCATGCGCATGGGGCGCTCTGACGTCACTCTGGAGCGCCCCGGGAGCCGTGCGGACTGTAAGTATGCCGCTCCCCGCTCCTACTATGGCAACCAGGACTTTAATAGCGTCCTGGCTGCCATAGTAACACTGAACGCATTTTGAAGACGGATCCGTCTTCAAATGCTTTCAGTACACTTGCGTTTTTCCGGATCCGGCGTGTACCTCCGGCAAGTGGAGTACACGCCGGATCCGGACAACGCAAGTGTGAAAGAGGCCAATGATGGCCGGCAGTCTTACCCATGATTGCGGTTTTGAGTAATGAACCAGGCTGGGAGTTTTTAAAAGCCTCAGGAATCTTTTGCAGGTGTTTAGAATTAATTAGTTGATTCAGATGATTAGGTTAATAGCTCGTTTAGAGAACCTTTTCATGATATGCTAATTTTTTTAGATAGGAATTTGGGGTTTTCATGAGCTGTATGCCAAAATCATCACTATTAAAACAATAAGAGGCTTGAACTACTTCAGTTGGTGTGTAATGAATCTAAAATATATGAAAGTCTAATGTTTATCAGTACATTACAGAAAATAATGAACTTTATCACAATATGCTAATTTTTTTAGAAGGACCTGTATAATTTTTCTGAAAGACATATTTTTTTGGGGCGAGTGTCTTATGTAGGGGCTCATTTTTTGCAGGATGAGATGGTTTTATTGGTACTATTTTGGGGTACATATGACTTTTTGATCGCTTTATATTACGCTTTTTGTTAGGCAAGGTAACCAAAAATGTCTGTTCTGGCACAGTTTTTATTTTTTTACAGTGTTCATCTGACAGGTTAGAGATCATGTGCTATTTTCATAGAGCAGGTTGTTACGGACGCAATGATATCAAATATGTCTACTTTCTTTGTTTAGTTTTTACATAATAAAGCATTTTTGAAAAATAAATCATGTTTTGTGTCTCCATTTTCTGAAAGACATATTCTTTCTATTTTTCTGCTGATCGTCTTGTGCAGGGGCTCATTTATTGCGGGAATAGTTGATATTTTCATTGGCCCCAACTTTATTGGGCAAATAGACCAATAAAATTGGTTGTTTTGGCACACTTTATATTTTTTTTTTACCTTTTAGCGGATAAGTAATATTTTGAAAGAGCAAGTCGATACAGACGCAGTGATACCTAATTTGTCTACTTTTTTTTATTTATTTTGGCTTTACACAATAAAAGCATTTTAGAAAAAAACTAATGTTTTTGTGTCTCCATTTTCTGAAGGCCATATTTTTTTAAATTTTTTGGGCGATTGTCTTATGTAGGAGCAATTTTTTTTCGGGATGAGGTGACGGTTTGATTGGTACTATTTTGGGGTACATATGACTTTTTGGGTCACTTTTAATACCTTTTTTAGGAAGTGAGGTGGGAAAATTTAAATTCCATCATAGTTTTTCTCTCTTTTTTTTTTTTTTTTTATGGCGTTCACCGTGCGGGGAAAGTAACTGGATCCTTTTATAGATCAGGTCTATGATACCAAACATGTGTAGTATATATATTTTATTTTTAATCAATTATAAATGTGTGGCTATGATAAGAAATTTGTTATTTTTCTGGACTTTTATTTTTTTGACCCAGACCCACTTGGTTATGATAAGAAATTTTTTATTTTTTTGGACTTTTATTTTTTTGACCCAGACCCACTTGATGGTTTACAACACACTGCAGAACACTGTATAGTGTACTGCAGTGCATTGTCCCTCAAAGTAAGCCTGATCAGGTTCCCTTAGCAGGAGCCTGATCAGCTATACCAAGGCAAGCCGGATGCCTGTGAAGGCGTCCGGTTGCCATGTTAACCATCGGGACGCTGCCACAGCAGCGCAGTGCCTGATGGGGAAGGGAGCTCTATTAACCTATCTAGCCTCTGCCACAGCACAGCAGCAGCCTGATGGGAGAGGGAGCTCCCTCCATCTCTTAACCCCTTCCATACAGCGGCCCCTATGGAATGCAGCATGGAAGAGGTTAAACGTCTGACATCGGTGCCAACACCGATGTCGGCCATTTCAAGCAGACACTGTATATTATAGCTGACACTCTGCTAACCGCTCGGCCATCCTGAAACAGATCGGGGTGGAAGGGGGATCAGCAGCGCTGCCGCCGGCCATCCTGAAATTAGGGGGCGCAATGGGGGCTGGAGCCCACGGGAGGGGGGATATTATATATACACACATTTTAGAAGGTTCTGATCCCCACAGTCACGGACTGTGGAGATCAGAACCTTTCAGCCAGCATTATGATTGTGTGATTGACTAGTCTGTACTGACTAGCCAATCAGAGCGATCGCCGGGGCAGACTAGACATAGGAAAAGCAGCGCATGTGCAGTTACAATAAAGGCATGGGCGAGCTTCTCTAAAGCTCCTCCATGTCGCTTGCAGCTATGGACAAACTGTCTGCGCGGCAGAGCGGGGCTCAGGGGGCATGGCTTGCTATAAAAATATTAGCAGACAGATTTTTTTAATAAAGTATATTTGGAAACTCATTTTTACCTTACCTCTTACAATGTTGTGTAAAGTACTTATATAGTGGTCAACCCCTTTAAGTGCCTATTAGTATTCTATAATATAGACATTTATTACTAAAAGGCTGTGGGGTAGGCCTATAACAGTGCACCTATAACCAGAAATTGAGACAGATGAGCCACTATATCAATTTTGTAAGATCTCAGGAATGCCCAAGGATGACATTCCCAGCGCCAAAGATGTCAGTTAATGGAGAGGGCGCAGGGTTTATGCTGCCAGCCTCCTTTATCATCAGTATACGGTGGGAGCAGATAATAGAGATCACTTGTACTGCATTCAGAAGTCAGAAAAAGATAAGAACATTGAGAACCACATCATGATACTATAAAGGTGTTCTGGAGGGCAGAAACAGGCTGACACATTTAAGTATCTCTTTATTATTAGCTCAAGCCTTATATTGACATTTTTTCCCCCTAAAATAGGGCTGAAACGATTACTCGATTAAATCGAGTAATTCGACACAAAAAAATCCTCGATGCAAATTTTCTGCATCTAAGATTCGTTTGTGTCATGTGACCACGGAGCGGGAGTGAAGCGCTTGCTATTACTCCCGCTCCGTGGTCTCCCGCTGGCCTGCAATACTTACCTTTCCAGCAGGCGGCCTCCAGACACTCCACAGTACGTCCATGGTCCTGCGCTGCTCTGACCTCCTGACATACGCACGCCGTGACCTGACGCACTGTGTGACGACAGGAGCAGAGCAGCGCAGAACGATGGAGTGTCGGCAGCACCCCTGCTGGAAAGGTAAGTTGGTGAAACCGAGGGGGTGGGGCGCAACTAAGGCCAGGCGCCTGGAGTGCACAGCGTCATAGAAAGCAGTGACGCTGTGCAATCCGGGTGTCAGGAGGAGCGTGCCGGCAGAGCTGATGGGGCAGAGCTGATGGCACACTGGGGGCAGAGCTGTGGGGGCAGAGCTGATGGCACTGTGTGGGGGCAGAGCTGATGGCACTGGTGGGGGCAGAGCTGATGGCCAATGGGGGGGCAGAGCTGATGGCACTGTGTGGGGGCAGAGCTGATGCACTTGGGCTGATCGCACAGTGGGGAACAAAGGGTGTTGGGGACTGATGGCAGGGGGTCTGATGAGTTTTTATAAAGGAAATTATTATTTTTTTCTTATTAGATTACTCGATTAATCGTAAAAAATAATCGATAGAATACTCGATTACTAAAATAATCGTTTACTGCAGCCCTACCCTAAAATGAAAATACTATGTTATTATCTGGCCCTAGGTTTACAGTACACCCTCTTGACTTCTATGGTTTTATATATCAGGTCATAATGAAAAAACTTACATCATTAAAAGATATGAAAATTGAGTAAATCCAACCTAATAAAGAACACTTATTAAAAAACAAAGCCACAATTCAGAATATGTGTCTGAAAAACGAAGTGCACCCTTAGGCCAATTACACATCAGCATATTCAGACTGCACTCTGTGACAGCAGTA